>NC_090878.1:35406377-35431377 GCF_036669935.1 Montipora foliosa
TCCCTGGCAAGCACACATGCCGCAGAAATTCTGTGGCCCCTGGCAAGCACACATGCCACAGAAATTCTGCGGTCCCTGGCAAGCACACATACTGCAGAAATTCTGGGTCCCATGCCAAGCTCACATGCCGCCGAAATTCTGTGGCCCCTGTCGAGCACGCATGCCGCAGAAATTCTGTGGCCCCTGGCAAGCACACATGCCACAGAAATTCTGTGGTCCCGGGAAAGCACACATGCTGCAGAAATTCTGGGTCCCATGCCAAGCTCACATGCCGCCGAAATTCTGTGGCCCCTGTCGAGCACACATGCCGCAGAAATTCTGTGGCCCCTGGCAAGCACACATGCCTCAAAAATTCTGCGACCCCTGGCAAGTACATGAGCCGCAGAAATTCTACAGCCCCTGGCAAGCACACCTGCCGCAGAAATTCTGGGTCCCATGTCAAGCACACATGTCGCAGAAATTCTGGGTCCCATGTCAAGCACACACGTCGCAGAAATTCTGCGGCCCCTGGAAAGTACGCATGCCGCAGAAATTCTACAGCCCCTGGCAAGCACACATGCTGCGTAAATTCTGCGGCCCATGACAAGATCACATATCACAGTATTTTGACCCCAGGCCACTTACTATAACATCTTGAAAGACAAACTGTCAACTGTCATTTGAAACAAATTTAATGCAATTAAAAAATTTTACATTCAAGAAGTCAAATTGGAAATGTTGCAAGAAAAGAACTTATTAATACATATTTATAATTATCGAAAAACATCAAAATGTTTCGTAAAAGAGTATGCGCATTTCTTAAAAGGTAAAATAACTGCAAGAATAATCACGGCTATTCAGATTCAGAGTCTGGATTTTGTGCAAAAATGGCCTCAAGTCTTAGTCTTTGTTGGACATCACATGATTGGGATGTTATCCAAGCAGCATTTCGTCCTCCTTTGAGGGCTGCAATAAACGTACTTGCTTTCTTGCTATTTATATCAATCACTGTGTCACCCTCACAGGACATATGGTCTACTAACCAGGAAAAAGCATCCTCGGGTAAAATCTGGCTTTGTTTGCCATCTAAACTAATTAAATTGTCCATGTTTGAAGCACGCAAATGCCTTGTTGTTACTTGTCGGGAAACTGACCAGTGCCCAATGATAAATGTTGTCACTGATTCCGTTAAATAAGGCCCTGAAACCAAGAAAATCATAAAAACTTTATCTCTTTATCTGCTTCAATTCAGACCATCTTGTTGTTCTTTTAAGCTTACAAATTCTTTCCCAGAATTTTCCCTAGCAAACCGTACACTTAAAAAATTCATTTCAGAGAAATGTTAAGTGTGACGGTTAGCCAAAAAGTTAACAAGGCATTGGGTTAAAATGACTGATTTATAAAAGGAGAAAAACAATGACCGGCCCATAGCGAGTACGTATTAAGTAACTTAAATCGATCCGATTACGCTGACTAATCAAAAATCTCTTTCCTAACTTAAACAGTTTGAAATGGAAACATGTCACCTCAGAAAGCAAGATATGAAAGCTTATTCTACAAAAAAAGGCATTTTGGACCGTGAAAAAAACGGTTTTGGTCAAAGAAATGCTATATAGTACACTCCAAAATGCTCTAAATCTTTCAAAACTTTCAAATTACACCGCATTTATATTGCCATAATATGCCTTAAAAACCATTCAGATGACCAAAATCAGGTTTCCTTGAGGAAATTTTTTGTAATTCTCCAAGTTAAAGACCATTTCCCTTGCATTTAATCGAGAGGGAATCGACTGTCGAGGGAATCGACTGTCGAGGGAATCTCAATAAAGCACAATCAGTCATTGGCTAATTCATTTGCAGTGATGCTTTGCAACCGTTGACCCGAAACCACACCATTCGCTCTTGGCCAGTCTGCCATTTTAATTTTAATGTATTTGTAACTTTAAAAAATAAATTATAAGAAACAGTTCAGCATAGGTAAATGAAACATGTTAGTGATGTGCAATGCTGTACAAATACTTTATAAATACCTGTTCTCTCTCGTCCTCGATGACCATTCGTCACATAGAAATGTGCTGTTTGAGTGTCCACTGCCCCTCCTTCCTTCATCCTTTCTTTTACCGTCTTTACATCATCAATATTCACAAATAGTACAAGGTTGAATGATGTCGTCTTGGTGAAATTTAGTCGCGATATAAGACTAATCATGTTTAAAGCACTCTGCATACAAAGAAAAAGGATCACATTTCCATATAAAACACCTATGAGATGTTTCACGAGTTAACTTTTAGGAGCATGAACTACAGAATAGAGTGCCACGCAGGGCCAGCACATGCAAATTAGTTAGAAGGTTTAATTTGTAGAACGAGACGCACAACAATAGGAGCTTTTGTTATTCAATGATATGGAAATGAGTGGCCCTGTATTCTGTAGTGAAGACAACTTTTAAATTAAAACCACAAACCCCTCAACCCCATAATCATGCAAGGTTAGTATTGGATTTTTACATGCCTTATACAATCTGAAACACTACGATTTGCCTGCAGTGTTTTGAAGTTGGAAGTAACATTTTAAAAAATGTAAGTAAGTAAAAACAAATCTTATAACAAATTATATTTGTTATTATAGCCTTGTGTTTGGACGAGGGTAAGCATTTTAAACAGATCAATCAATTTGGATAATTCTCTTCTAGTCTGTCCTCTTCTCTTTATACTAATACTATTCAACTCTCATTAATTTTGTAAATTTGTTTATTTTGTAGAGAATAAATTACATTACATTGCATTAAAAGCATCTAAAAAGTGTAATCTTGCAGTTTCATATTGATGAATGTTTAAAGTTATTTACCTCACAGTCATCATATGTATCACCAACTGCCAAAAATGCTCCGCGGAAATTGGGCAACTTTGTTATAGCAACCTGTTGCACTCTGTTCAAATCTGAGGAAAAGATAATTATCCCCTTTGCACCATGTCTTCCGTCAAGCACACCATCCACTTCCTGAATCTCATCTGTATCTTTCTGCTGCTTAAGTCTTTCCAGGTAAGTCTGGAAATGGTGTGACTACTCAAAATCCTTCACCTGGAGGAAAGACAAAATGTCACTGTTAAACATTAATAACAATATCATATTATTACAAACATGCGTGACATTTTTCCAAACGTTATAATAGAAATAGTACATGATTTAAACAGTGATACATTGGTTGCGCTGCGCATCTGGAACTTGGATTTTTCCGAGTTCCCAATGGGTTCTATTAAGACTCTGATTATAGACTATACAGGCCTTCTGATAGGGTGCGATTAAAAAATGCAAATTATGCGATTTTTTCAGGGCAGATTGTGCGATTAGAAAGGCCAATTATGCGATAAATAATGTAAATTATGCGATTTTTTCTCTCAGCAATTTTAAGCTTGTTTTATAAGGTTTCAGGTTAAGAAAAACACTTTTTTGCTGCCCTAAAGACATTTTGAACACAAAGGAACAGTAATTACGTATCTCGATCGACATTAGTTGGGATAAATAAAAAAAAATGATGCCTTCTGCACTACCGGTGCACCACGTTAAAGTTGAAAGGACACAGCTAACATGCCAAATGAATGATCAAGGTGCTTGTCAACCACGAACTTCCGAAGATGTCAATCACAATAGGGCCATACCCCCATTTATACGAGAGAAAATAAGCCGCGGCTTACAGAAGATTCGAATGTTCACACTGTATAAATGGTACAAAATCTATGTTCACGTCTTTTTCAAGCCGCGTCTTATATTGACGTGGGAATATATATTCGTATAAATAGTTCCTTTTGCGTATTTTGTACACCGTGGCCAGAGTAAGCCGCGGCTTATTTTCTCTCGTATAAAAGGCCCTAATATTGCACAACCAGAAAAACATCAGTCCATCGTCCACGTGGAGCGTACCTGTGAGGTACTTTCTTGCTCGATCGTGAGCTGTCAGATTGGGCGGAAGGTGGGAACTTCCTTCTTCGTCGAAGAAAAAGCGAGCGTTTTCACAACAAACTTATCCATGAGTAAGTTTTTATCAGTTTTCAACGAAAGAAACTACATTTTGCCGAAAAACTTACAACTTTGCTTATTTTTCACAAATCTCTTCTCTAAGAGAAGGCAACTGTGTCATTTCAGTGGTGTGTATATAAGGGAGTGTTTGTGTTGCACCAATAGAAGGAGACTCGTACCAAGTCCCCGACATGAAAAATAAAGCCTTGAACTTCGAATGTTTACGAAATCGAAGGTGACAAAGGTTTTTTAGCCTTTTTCCAAGATAAATCATCTTTAAAATGGCGTATTTATGCAGGAATTTCTAAGAAACGTGTTGATTTATGTTTCATTTTATGAATTTTGTGTGTCCTTTTGTGAATTATGCGATTTTTCGTGAATTGTGCGATCGGATGCGATTCGAGGTCGATTGTGCGAAATCGCACCATCGCGTAATATCAGAAGGCCTGACTATAGTGCACACTGCACACCATGCAGAATCACCTCAACTCACCGCAAACCGTAGCAGCTTCTCTGGTAATACTTCATGCCCAAATTCATCTGCAATTTCTTCCCATGTCTCTGCCTTAAAAAATGACACAATGGCCTCTTGAATTGGCCGCAGTAACTTGATTTCTGAAGCTGCCTTCTTCATTTCCTCTAAGCTCATGTCACAGCTTGTCACCTGCAGAGACATCATTGGATGCACAGATAAATAACTTGAAGTTATGGCTTTCTCATTGATGTGTAATGAATTTATTGTTTCGGGTCATGATGACAATTTATTATTGTAAGTATTATTTTGTAAAAAGTTCTTCTGTAAGATCATGATCCTCCTAGAGTTAAGCTAACACATTTGGGGTACATTTACTTATCTAACAGAACAAGTAAAGTAATTCTGGACAGCAATAATTGTAGCTGTCAGTTTGTGTAACCCAGTGGTGCCAAAGGATAATGGTTTAGCTCCGGCCCTACTGGATTATTAGCAAACACTTATCAGGAAGTAATAATGATAATGATGATGATGATGATGATGATGATAATGATAATAACAATAATAGGAAATGAACTGCAACCTTACCTTCTCTAACAAGAAATTTTGATCATGATTTGAAAGGCCACAAAGAGGCTTCAACTGCCACTGCTTCAGTATTGGTTTCCCTTTGTTGACTATGTCAGTGGCCTTAGCCTTTTGCCCCTTCAGCTGAACATTTTCAAACATAGTATTTAGTGTCTGAAAATGTTTCCATCCATCTGCAGACAGCTGTGCCATGGCAAAAACTTCACTTAGGATTCGTTTCTACATATCAGAAAGGAAATGAAAAATAAATTAATTAATTAATCATTCTTAAGACCTTCTGTGTCAGAGTAGCCAGTAATGATTTGAATGGAGAAACATCATGAAGTTTCTTTGATGCTTTGTGTTTTTTTTCATGTAAAATCTGTCATCAATATGCCAATAGTCTGCACTGTGTTTCAAATCTCAACTCTTATGTTTTTTGCAAAAATAGTACATGTAATTGGATTGTACTACTAAAAAATAATGGTAATGCTGCTTGGTAAGTGTAATGATGACCCCTCACCTTCTTGTGGAGGAGACTTGCACACATGTCTCTCCATGAATCACTTGGCTGTGGTGGTTCACCAGTGCAATCTTGAATAGGTAAAAACAGCTGTGTGCGTGAAATTTCCACCTGGTAACAAATACACAATTACATTATTGCCTTTAAACCTTGATGTTCTCTCACTGATTGGCAATTTGTTGGGGATTTACATATTTCCAAAAGATCTGGAAAGAAGCAGACTAACAACAATTTTTATAAAAGTGACGACACATTTAAATTTGCAAGACATGTCTTGCAAATTTAAATGATTTACATATTCAAAAAACAAGAAACTTACTGGGATCAATCTGTTAGAGTGTAGTAAATGTATTTTGGCTTTTGCATCGGAGAGTCACAAGTACAAGTTATTATTATAAATAACTCATTCTCACCTCATCCCGGTATGTGAGCTGGTGACGAAAAGCGCCAGTGTTGTTGTGCATTGCACCAAGCCAGAGTGCTTCTTGATCGGACAGGCCAATGTAAATTCTGGCAACACGCCCTTGGAAGCTTTGGTTGTCTGGGTACATTTCATTGAGCTGTTTGGTGGCAAGCATTACATGGGTACCACCAAGGACTTCATATTCATGCTGCTCCACCTTGTCTACATTAAACTCTTCTTTATTCTTGATACCCTTTACTAGCACAAACAGAGCTTCATAATTTCCTGAGGGAAGCTCCTCCATACTCTTTATCAAGTCCTTCAAGAATCTGTCATCGACTGTTCTTATTTGCCTCTCTTTTGGTGGCATTACCAAGCATTTGACTGGGATAAAATAGGTTTTATCTGTACAAGAAAGACATTTGAGAAGATTAGAGTCTATGGTTTTGGATAGGTTAGGCACATGATAGTTTAGGTATTGTAGTTGTGTTTACTGTCTTATAAATTAATCTCTTTCAATTTGGCTTCCGACTTGCATTAGCTTTCGTAGTTGTTAAGGAAGCCATTACTCTATTTAATATTTCCTTTCCTTCATAATGATTGTATTTTTTTTTGTTATGAAAAGGGTAATAAAGTTGTTGTTGTTATTTCCTCACTTATTTTAGTCAAATGTTCTTATACTTAAGTTATTCATCCTTATAATTTGTAAAATAATGTGGTATATGTAATGAGATTTTATTCTATGTCCAGTTATAAACTGCCACATTCAACAGTTTCAAACTGACACATTCGTGTATACATATAATTTGCACTTACTATCAAACTGGCATTCATTGCAACGTTCCATTATTCCCTTCACACAGCTGGACTCTTCTACCACCTTTTGTTTTTTTGTGGGCTGCACAGATGCGTAAAGTGGAGTCAGTTTTCGTTTTTCTGGTGCTTTGTTCCGATCCTCCACAGTATTCTCTGTTGTGGCCACTTGCTTAAGTCCTTCCAACTTACTGCAGATGTGGTTGGCAAGGCTATCTGCATCTCTGCTTGAACCTATATTTTTGAAATCACCGTCACAATCAAATGGATTAAAGTGACGTGGATTCAGTGTGGCATAATGGTAGCTTCCACTTTGGGTGGGAATGAACTCCATCTAACAAAAAAAAGCAATTAAAACATTAAATAAGTAATTATAGTCTGAAATAATCAGTCTGTTGTTTTCTTTCAATAGTGGAAGGCCATTTGCAAAATGAATTACTAATCAAAATATTAGATGTGTAATGGCAAAGGAATGCATTTTTTAGGCTTCAGTAATTAGGCCCTATGTACAAGGAGGGAGGGTATAACCCAGGTTTACAAGCAAAGTTTTCCAGGTAGGATTACCCTATCAGGCCCGACAACTCTTAATGACCTTGGTAAGAGCACTGGCGGCTATAAACCAGAAAAAAGGTTGTCCCAAGTAGCCGAGTTATCCCTAGCAGAGTGTTCACAAGGCAGGTAGGGTTATTTTGGTGCTAGGGTAACCCCAGCCCTGAGATAGGGTTACCCTAGCACCAGGGTAACCCTATCTGCCTTGTAAACACATTGCTCAAATAAAGAAATGTGTGAGTGCTGAGAACGCATATTTTATGAGTCAAATGAGTCAATGAGTCATGAGTCAATGAGACTCACAGTCGATATAGCAATAATTTGTTGATTAAGCCTAAGCCCTCGTTTCATTGATTAGGCCTAAGCACTCTCTGAAATTTTAGCTTTCATTTTATGGTTTAATTAACTGCACTAACTCGTTGACTCATTGACTCACTGACTCATGACTCATAAATACTTAACACTCGTGAGTGCTAGTAAGAGTAATCCTCCCTTCTTGTAAACAGGGCCTTTCGTCCTGATATCAATGCTACAATAGTTCATTGCTCCTGTGAGTTTCAAAGAAATGTTGCTTACATGTATGTTGAGTAACACGAAAATAATAATAAGGTAACAATAATATTTGAGTGTTAATCGATAAGCCAAAATATTCAGATTATTTCATAAAGAAAAAATACAATGTATTAAATGCAGCAATTGGACTTATCGCAGTTTCTGACGCCATGTTGGTTAGAGGGCAAACGCAACTTAACAACAGCTAGATTCACTTAAAAACTATGTCCCCATTATTAAAATTACAATGAATGTAATTATAAGAGATTTCATCCGAATTCAAACCTCCATTACTCCACTACAAAGCGGCAGATTTCAAAAACTTTTTTAGTCATTTGATAATAAATATCATTCACGCAACGGAAAATTTGATCATTGGAACAAGCGCCGCAACTGTCAAATGGGGAAAACAGCTAACTTCCGGTTGCTTTATCCCAATTATATGGCCTCCAGGTCAGACACAGTGAAGAGGTATATTTTGTTCACTCTACGATCTTTATCAGCAATCCTGAGTCATTCTGGGAATTGCTTTGCAATAAAGGATATCTTCATGCGAAGTCGTAAAACTAGTAGCGTTTCGTTTGTCTAATGTAAAATAAACAGAATGACCGAGGATTACTGATCAAGTAAAATGATTGCCGCGATGATCTTTTCTGCTTGATTTCCGTCGCTCTCTCGAGTCCGGTCTTCGGTCGAGCGTGCTCCTTTCCCGAAACGAAGGCCTGGCAATTTTGTAAGTTTGGAAAAACAGCACGGTTTTCTTGCATTCAAGCATGCACAGTAATTTTAAGCTAAGCTCCCTTTTAATAAAGCTTAACTTACCGCTCCCGCGAAAGAAAGAAACAAACTGCACTTAGAGTTAAGGCACGTCGGCTATATGGAGCGCCGTTTGTAAATTTATTATTTAGCCTTATAATTTTGTTGGGCCCTCCAATTATTTGTAAATAACCAAAATCAAGCATGTACTGAGGCTAAATAATAAATTTACAAAAGGCGCCCCAGCTACGGTTAGCTAGTATAAAACCACTAAAGAAGCTTGGCCACTTGGCCTGGCCTGTCGTTGGTTTCAACATCATTTGGCTTAAAAGCGATCGCTAAGTACTCACTCAACAAGAGGAAGATTAACCCACTCATTTGATATGATTTTTTATGCGATTTCCCCAATCACTAATAAACGCATGGGTATGACCCCAGTCGTTCAAAGCGTCTTCTTTGTAACAATACAACTCGGGGAGTATTATAACCCGGGAGCCAGCGAGCCATGTGAGCCAAGGGGCGAGTCATAGGCGAGCCATGCGAGCCAACATGCGAGTCACACAGTTATTGAAAGCTAACCATTTTAAAATGGGCACTTAGACTTAATAACTGTTTATCAGCGCTATTTGAATTGGGTACTTAAGACTTAAACGCGAAATTCGCATGGCTCGCAGATTTAGCAGACCCCAACTCGGGATATAAGCTAATTTTTACGAAACACACTTACCTTCAACAACTTCTTTGGATTCGGGGAGGAACCATCGCACAAACTCGATGTCGCTGGGGCGTCAGTAGCTACAGCTCCAACGATGTTTTGGAAGTTAGGAGTTCGTTTTCCTCCTTTAAACAAAAATGCAGCATTTGATGACAGTTTAATGCACCAGAGCTTCGTTTCTGTTCCTCTTCCCATTCTCACCGTCAACAACAATCACACTCAGGATAGCTTTCGTGAGTATTAGTTTCACTATAAAGGTTGCGCGTCGAGTTTGCACACACAGATTATCCGAAAGCGGAATAGACAGCATTTTTTGATCTTTATTTCTTTCTGCGCACTAAAACAATAGCGGCTAATTATGCAGATTATAAGAGGACTTGAAATTAAAAAGACAAAGAAACAATGTAACTTGTGAATTTCTCATATTTCAATAAATTCAAAAATTTGTTTCAACTTGTTAAGGACGTGGAACTGAAGTTACGGATAAAATAAATACATAACGGAATATAATTTGTAGTTAATAAATGCAAGCTTAAAAGTTGGAACGTGACACGAAAAAGAGGGCAGGGCGATAAAAAACTGAATTCTTACGCTACCGCATTTAGCTGCATTTGCATTTCGGTTGCTTTATATTGTCGGAACGACGCCTTTCACACTTTTTGGTCGGTATTTTGTGCCAGCCTTAATCACAATATTACTTTTGTCAATTTCCGGTTTACTCTCTTTCGCCCTCACATCCGCCTTGACCGGTTTCACATTGTTTCACATTCACGTTGCGTGACGCCCCTCAGTGCTGCTTACAGATTTCCAGACCTACGTAGATACAGTTTTACCGTTAGAAATCAATCCGACTATGATCTCCGATCACAAATTAGAACCTTTGGTTTCCAGTACTCCTAAGAAAAGTACTACCACATGTTTGGATTTGTGTGATTCCGACTCTAGTGTTTCAAGTGAGTTCGGAACACCAGCAAAGTTTCCGCGTACAGAATCTTCGTCAAGACGTTGGATTGATTTGAATGACAGCGATACATCCGAGCAAAATAACTCAAGTTGGATGCAGAGTTGGAAGTCGAGCCATGTTTGCAATAACATATTTGACAGGGAAGATAAAGCGCAAGCTGTCAATGGTAAGCTAGTAATAAAAATTATGCCATTGCGATAGAAGTGTGATCATCCCCAACCATAAATTTCTCGATGCTTTTGAGGGAAACTATTTCATCAGATTTCATATCTAGCCTGAGCATGTGTGACATACATGTATTTGCTGTGAAACATGTTTTAATACTTGCTATTTCATGAAACACAAGCATATAGGCATATAGCTTGATAGTCTGATTTATGTATTGTGCTGCTTCCAACATTAAGAGTTAGTAGCCAAAGTCATTTTTTCAAGAGCCCAGAATGAATTAATTCCAGCTGGGATCATTTTTTAATAAAAGAAAGTGAGGATGAATCAGGGCGCCCGTTCGGGCTAGTTGTTCAGAAATTTTGTCACGCGTGCTCGCAAATAAGGCGCCCCAGGCAGGTTTTGCTAAAAGCAGGCCCGCGGCCTGCCTCGGCCCAGCGGCCCGGAGGCCCGGTAGCTTACTCCTGATTTTCCACAGTTTTTTTGTCCAGCATAAATCCATGCACAGATCTGCATTGGGTTTGGGCGTGAAAAATGGACGACGGTGAGTTTGAATAGGCCATTTCCAAGTTCATGTCTGTCTCCTCTTCAAGGCGAGTCTAAGTGCGAAGTTTTTCTTATGAAAATTAGTTTTCATTCATATGTAAAGTAGAACTAATTACCATCACAAAAACTTTGCACTTAGACTCCCTTTGAAGAGGAGACGGATATGAACTCGGAAATGGCCTATTCGTTTACCATTTTAATCATTGGAATCCTTGTTTCTGTTTGTTGTTGTAAACAGACGAAAACAACAGAGAATGACAATGTTTTTCACTTAGCAACATGCAATGAAAGAAAGGATCGAAAAGGATTGAAATGATTATTAAAATGGTAAACAAATTCAAACTCACCGTCTTTAATTTGCGTGCCCAAACCCGATGCAAAGCTGTGCATTCGCGTGGATTTACTGCTGGACAACAAAACTGTGTGGGCCTCCGAGCCGCCGGGCCACTGCGGGCCGTGGGCTGCTGGCCGCTGGGCCTGCTTTTAGCAAAACCCGCCCCAGGCGACCGGGCGACCGTTAGGCAGCAACCTTGACCCTGTTTCTGAATTTTCAGAAGTTATCTCACTCCAGGATGATGATGATGAAAGCAGCTGGGTAGGAGTTGATACATTAACTGATGACGATTTAAGTGGTCCCAAACTACAAGGTGAGCATTTCGTGTCTTAATGCAAGGGAATGTTAATCAGTTTGTGTGCTGATTTACAAATTGCGGTGATTACATGTATGTTGAATTTTGTTTTTTGACAGCATTCCTTAACAGTCGATTATTATGGTTAAGCTTTTCAGAAATTATTTCGCTGGAGGATGATGATGAAAACAGCTGGGTGGGAAGTACGTTACCTGATGACAACTCGAGTGGTCCCAAACCCCAAGGTAAAAAGCAAGCATTTCTTGTGATGAGAGAGTTGGAAACACTGACCCCTAGTCCATGGACTACCCTGACAAACTACCCAAACGGACTACCCGTGGGAAAAATCATTCCAAGATTGTACATTTTGGACTAGAGATTACTGGTAATAGTCAATACTATAACTAGACAGTACTTATCTTGGATTATTGAATGGGCCTCCACACAAAGCAATGGCCCATAACCCAGTGAAGAATTCAGGCCCCATGCAAAACCTGTGGGTGTGCCCCTGCAAATAGCAAGAGAATTGTGAAATCCTTACAGAGAAAATTATCAAACCATTTTGCTAAGGACATCACATCAGATCGTCAAATGTGAAGAATCACTATTATTATTATTATTATTATTATTATTATTATTATTATTATTATTATTATTATTATTTTGACATTAACATTCCTTGGTTTTATTTGCAGGTAACCACTGGCTTATTTCACTACTTCAAGACAAAATAGTTTTCTTAGACTTAAAATCAGAACCAGAAGATAAGGTTACCAATCTACTTCAATGGCTAACAAGTGTTGTTACAAAAGTTAGAATTGTCACTTTCCTCAACAAGACAGTGAATGTGGTGATTACCAGCCAGGAAAACAAACCAGGAAAAAGTTACAACACTTTTCATGACCATCATCCCCCAAAACGTAGCTTAAAGATGCTTGGGATGGCTTCCACAGTAAATTGCGGTGGATCATCATCTGTCTTTCGAAATGCAACAAAATGGAACATGACAGTCTTACGATATTCTGATGTATTGTCTGCTATGGAAAAGTTTCCCTTTGCTCCAAAACACTCTCATTTTCAAACCCAAATTATTTGGGTTTGAAAATGAGAGTGTGGAAATAGTACACATGTAGAGGAGGGCATCAAAGTCAGGTATCTTAGGCCAGCTTTTGAAAAAGTTGAGGATTTTGTCAAGAAAATGTAGGCCAGAGTTTACAGACTGAGGTGAAGTCTTTTCCTTTTATAGATTTCAACACTTTAAAGTGGTACTACGACCAAAAAAAACAATTCTTTTTTTTCTTTGGATTTCAAAACTATGTTAACTAAACACTAACTGACCCAAGTTTTAAGTTCTGATTTTAAAAAGACACCTGATTATTTTAACTGGAATTTTCTTATTTATTGGTCTGCCATTACTAACTTTAAAATCTTGAGAGAGCTGGGTCGAGGAGAAAATGATGTCAAAGACTCACTATAGTTTAAGAATGAAATGCGTGTGTACGCGGCCGAATTAATATGCAGCACGGGAGTTTCGGGCTTTCAGACTTTTAAACACGTGTTTTGCATATGTAATAAATTGTGTTTACACGCTGAAATTTTAAGTTAGTGAGTAAATGACGTCATTTTCTCTAGATCCAACCCTTTGAGGCCCAATCGGCCTGTTTTGAACGTGAGTAATGGCGGACCGTGAAATCCAAAACTTACACTCAAAATAAACAGCCTTTGGATAAAACTCAAAGCTCAAAATTTTGCCAGGTAGGTGTTAAGCAAACACGCTTTCAAGATCTGAAGAAATAAAGGAAATGATTTTTTGATCATAGTACCACTTTAAGAATGGGTTCTCCTTTTGACACCTGGTATAATGAGAATTATTCTCAAAAGTAATTTACAACTGGCTGAATTTTGCAGAATCATACATTTGCAGTGGAAACTGGAACTATGAACTTGTTCATTGATCTCAAATAAATTGATGTAACTTGGCTGAACTTGTGAGCAATAAAATTGATGAATGTTATTTCAGTACAAGCAATTAATACTGCTGGAATCAACTTGTAATTTGTTTTGAAATGCTTAAGTATTTAAGCTACGTTGTATTTCCAGTACTACCACAATATTAACACGATATAAAAAAAATCAGTCCTTTTTGAAATTGAACCACTTTTTAAAAGCTTTTTTTGTCTCTGACTCGAGCAATAATATTCAAGTTTATCTGGTCGAAAGTACATGTCCTTCCCACAAGGACAAGTCACTTCTGATTCGCTTATTAAGCAGATTAAAACACATGGTAGCTATACATGCTTGGAATGGTGTGGTGCTGTGGTTGTAGCCAATCAGAACCAGGTTATTTGGATCTTTCACTACCCAACAGATTGGTATCTTTCATCTTGCTATCCTCCTTCTAGATATAACTGTGAGAAGAGATGAAGATGTTTTATGGGTTCTGAGCATTAATTGCTGTCAAAAGAGGTGCATGAGGAAGTTGTCTGTTGATGATATTCAGCATGCTGAAGTTCAGTTCAATGAAAGAAGACAGACTTGTAAGAGGAACTTTGTGTTGGAGTTCTTGCATAATCACAGCCATGTTAATGACATTGGAGAATATGAAACTGAATTCTTCATAAGGGGGAAGAGTGTATGCAAAGGAGCATGGCTTCTATCTCACAACATGAATAAAGAAACTTTTCGTAGAATTCTGAACAAGTTCAAGGACGGTGTCTTAGTTTTGGAACATGGGAACAAAGGGAAGAACACTGTTATGGCTAAGACTGCAGAATGTATTTCTTGGCTTCAGTTCTTTGTTAATTCCATTGGTGACCATCAGCCTGACAAAGGATGCATTCACCTGCCATCATGTTTCAGTAGGAGTGACATATATAGGAAGATGTTGGAGGAGAACACTGCATTGAATCTGCCAACTGTTTGCCTTTCCCACTTCTACAATATTTGGGAAAAACATTTCGCTCATGTTCTCATACCAAAGGTATGCAAAAAGACACTGTACTGGTATACATAAGAATAATTACTATTATTAATTAATATTATTATATCATCATATTTGCAAAGGCCTAGTAGCCAAGTAGTCTGGAAGAGTTATAAAGTTACACGGCAACCATCACACCAGAGTCTCACTTTTCATTGTAGTCTATTTCAACCCTGTATGAGTGTGACAATCTTCTTCTGAACTGTGTCGAAACTTTCTGGAAATTTGACGTGTAGAGGTTATTAAAGCACTTCGTTTCTTTCTTTAAATTTTATTTACTTTATTTATTTAGTTTACAACACTTACAATAATATTATTACAATACCAACAGTACTTACATTAGTTACAATGCTACCCCTATTACAATCAATACTACACTACTTACACCAGGTGAGGAAATTACAATTTTAGAGAGGTAGACGTCACATCACATGCAGATTCTTCGGTTAGATTTTGGAGTTAGAGTTGGATAATAACAAAAATAAAAAATGCAAATTTTCAATAATCTAACCACATATCCTCTCCACGCAGTATCCAAAATAACTGCATAAATAAATTGTTATAATAATGGTTCCCAGCACTGAATACAACTGTTTTGACTTAGCTGAGTATGTATGGGATTCCATAATTATTATTTTAATTAATAATGATTTACATCCTTTCTGCTTGGACTTTTTTGTAGATCATATAGGGGTATTAATCTTTAAAAAAATATTGTTCTTTATTACCTTTCACAGGAAAACCGTTTCACTAAATGTACAGATTGTACAAAATATAAACAAGAGAAAGAGAGAACTATGGACAAAGCAAGAAGAGCAGAAATTGATCGTTTGTTGAAGCTTCATCTTGAACTGGTTTGGTATGATTTTTCTATTAAGTGGGCTTGGGTCATTTTTTGCATTTGAAGCTGCTGAAGGTAGCAGACACAAATTTTTATTATCAAATAAGCAGCCACAATCAAATTGTAGGAGGAAGATGTAGATGTCAAATGATTAATACATGGGTGTAGGCTTAGTAAATTGAGTACATTAATTAGCACACTCAAAGACAGACAAAAGACTGGAAGTAACCTTGCCACTGATAACACTAATCAATAGGTATTATCAAAAATGAATGAACTCTTGACTTGTTTTTGGCATTAATAGGAGGGTCTCTTAGTGTGGAACTAATGTTATTAACTTGGTTTTATATTAGGCAAGAAAGAAGAGCTTACTACCTTCATAGGTACAAAGCAAGAAAATACCCAGAACGTTACATGGCTAGCATTGCAGATGGCATGGATCAACATACCACCAATATACCAAAGCTGAGAAGAATTAGCAAGGCCATGTCTGCCCTCACCACAGTTGGCACCCATCTTGTTGGTTCTATTGTACACAGTGGCCAGTCATCACATGGCAAAGAAGTTTATGGATCATTTGACTATTACCAGTTCCCACATGATGCCAACCTAACAATGACTGTGCTTCTGGATGTGCTGGTATACTGGACAAATAAATACTTACTGCCTCCCGTCTTATATCTCCAATTTGACAACTGTGTTCGAGAGAACAAAAACCGGTACATGTTTGCCCTGCTTGCACTTCTCGTTGAGGAAAAGATTTTTGAGAAGGTTTGTACAAGTAGTAGTTTCAGTCAGTTATTTCACTTTGAATTAGGGTTTGCACTTTTTTCAGGAGTTCAAATTCCATGACTTTTAAACGAGTTAAGGTCCAAGATTGTGCATAGCTCAGGTGTTAATGAGTTCCAGAGTGAAGGTGCAGCCACTGTGAATGATCGATCGCCCATTGTAAGAAATAAATAAGAGAACCTTGTACTGTGTGCGCTCCTTAACTGGAAGCCAGTGTAAATCAAGAAGTAGCAGCCTTATATCTTAGGATATTACTCAGATCAAATTTGAATAAATTAAGAACCTCTTTCTGCCCAACTCAGACTGAAACTGACAATATCATTGCTTGATAGAAACTCGTCTTTATTCCATTTATCCTTGCTTTGACACTGCAATGATTAATTTACGGGATGTTTTATAATTTTCAATGACTTTCCAGGCCTGGAAGAAGAAATTTGTAAATTTGATGACTTTCCAGATTTTCCATGACCTGTATGAACCCTGCGAATTGAATACAGCACATTCATTTTAACAAAATTCGTCAATACAAGTTCCAAGTGCATAATATGAAATATTGAGTGACTTATCCTAAAGCAAATTGCTGCAGAGAAAGTGTCTGAAGCAAATTGATTATGAGACAGTAGATGTCAATATCAGGGGCTGGTTCGCAAAGATTCATAGCAGTTAAACTATTACATGTACCGTTAATTAGTATTAAGATTACAACTCTGTCAAATGATGCATCAGGTTCTCAAGCAAATACCAGGTAGCAAAAATTATTATTGTTTTCCTTTGCCTTTTTTCCTAGATAAGAGTAAATTTCCTCCCTGTTGGACACACGCATGAAGATATAGATGCATTCTTTGGAGTGTTCTCAAAGTTTTTGGACAAGTGTGATGTATATGTCATTGAAGGTGAAAAACTCTTGTCACATTTTTTTTTTACTCTACTTTAATGCCAGTCTCTTCACTTTGTTGATAGTAAGCATCCCCAGGATGATGGTGATAATAATAATAATAATAATAATAATAATAATAATAATAATAATAATAATAATAATAATAATAATAACGAGAAGGATATACTGTTAAAGTGATTCCAATGGTTATTGGATGTCTCGGAGGAAAAATGAAGGAATTGAAAGTCAATATGAAATGAATATTTGCTAACGATAAAGAAATAGAATTAATAGCATATGAGATACAACTGTAGCTAGAATTAATAGCAAAGGAGATGCAAAAGACAGTATTGGGGGAAAGTGAGTCCCTCATTAGAAAAATGTTATCTGGACTGGACTGTTGACATGAGGTGTCTTTATTATTTAGCTAACAAATTTGGTGTTAAAAGTTGCCCCCCCCCCCCCCCCTTATACAATTGTACAATTCTCTTTCACACTTGGTTTTGATTTGTATTAAGTTGTATGATGTTGAAAGTCATGAAAGCAATGGCTACTATCGATACCTACGTTGTCTTTTAACCTTAATTTTCATCTAACTAGGCCTACTATATAGCGATGACCTTTCTTGTATTCTTGTATTCTAGATTTTATTTTATAGGAATGGGACAAAATTGTAGAGTTGGTTAATTCAGGAAATAATAATTTTGTGTTTTTTTAGACTTGCTTAGAGCACTGTCATCATGTATGAGTAATCCCTCTCCAAAGCCATATAAGCTGCAAGTTGTGTATGATATACGATCATGGGTTGAGGAGTATGCAGAGGAATTGCATGCACATACAGTACCAAAATGTTTCAAGTTCAAGCGCAACGAGGCTGGGAAAGCTGAGATGTTTTATAGGAACTGGAGCCATGAAGAGTGGCAGGGGCCAGTTATTATCTTGAAGGTAAATTTCTATCATTTTAATTAAACTAACTGTCAAAATAGAGTACATGTATGGTCAACTATCATCATGATGATATGAATAATTGTGTCAGATCGTATGCAAAATGCATTGGTTTAACCAGTTAATTTTAGTTGATAAACACATCAATATTGAGAAGGCTTAACATGTACACATCATTATATCAAAATTGCAGTAATCCAACAACTGATAGGAAGATTAGAAATTAGACCACCAATGTAAAGTTAACCTTCTTTTGTGCTTGGGTGCAAAGACATCTTTGTATGGACTCAAATTGTTAGACTTGTTGACTTAAAGGATCTTTTTTTGTGTGTGTATGTGTGTTCAGTCTTTACCTATTGGAAAGCCCAAGCTGGTCACTCCCTCACTAGTAAAGTTGGACATTGAGGCCCTGAGACGCGACATTCCCAGGTATCACCAGAACATGCCAAAAGAAGCAGCTGACGAATGGGAAGGGTGGTTCAGTCATCTGGATGAACTTACGTGTGTTCCTGATAGTTACTGTTGGCCAATCGACAAATTAAGACAATCAGCTCGGACAGCACCAGCCCCTCCTGCAGCCCAAATCTCTCCTGACTTGTTAGAGTTGCGAGACAGAGAGACTCGGCAAATTCAAGAGGTGAGTCCACAAGCATGCATTTAGCGTAATGTTTTTTCTTATTTGTTTTTTTTTCGTTTGCCATTACATGTGACCGGGAATGGGAAAACGTACACTAACGATTTTTCGTTTAACCGTAAAAAAAACTCTTGGAAACAAAAATCGAAACGATTCTTATTATAGTTTATACGGATGACTGTAGTGTTTAATTAAACGGTGGACCAAAGTCCAAATTTATACGAATTTCCAAAAGCGTCAAACGCCTGCGGCCGAGGAAAAAACGAAAAGCTGAAATGAAGAAACGGTGTTAAGCAATATTCTTAAACGGACATCTTAAAAGTATCTCAAGAATTATTCTGACTGTTCGCGTAAGATAGATATTCCGACCATCTTTGTGTTCTTTTTCACCCAAATCAAGCTCCACCAGCGAGTCTTTTGAATTTTCTGAGTGATTGTTATCCTCAAGGGAATAGGTGGTTTTCACAGAGACGTCATCAAATTCTAAAATCAAAACCGCAATGTGTTTGAAATTTTATCTTTCGGAGGTTGAATATGACCTTGAAGTAAGTCTTTTTTCAAGTTTCGAGTTCCTGACAGCATTTTTAATTTCCGAATGGTCACCTTGCGTGACACCATGATATAAAGTTATTTGGTTGAAAATGCCTATGAATCTCGAGAGTCTGAGCGTTTCAAGTACATTAGGTGATACACATGTATTTTGTCTCATGAGCGAAAAGTAAGCGCTTTTATCGCTAAATGAATTCCAGTTATTCATGTGGATTTACCAAGGTGGCGGCTCGGTACAAAACTCTATAAAGTTGCGTGAAACGCTTCGACAAATAACTCAGAAACGATGTACTGCACACACCTGAGAATTGGTGAAGTACTTTATAAATGTGTCTCCTGCAACATTCCAAGTTTTTGGCGTATTTCATCAAACGGTTTCGATTTTTTTATGTTGCGTGACAGTGGGAACGATCTATTGAACTGGCCCCTTGGTGCGCGCTCTTTTAAAGGTCCAAACGTGGCTTGGTCTTGAAAGATATTTTGGGAAAGTAAGACAAACCGAGAAAAAGCGAACTGTCGGTCATTATGCCGATGTTAAATTAAAATCGACAAAATCTAGACTTTGACTTGACATTATGATCACTTAAATCATTGAAAGAAAGAGATGCTTTGATTTTGCAGTTATTTTTCCTACGAAGGGGCTATATGACTTTGCTGTTATTTTACCATTGCTAATGCTCCTAAATGTCCCGCTTTCAATCGATTACTTTAAAGTCTTCCAAGTTTTTTTTTCCGAGTCTTTGTTAAAAATTCGCGCAAACAAACACTTCAAATGACCGGAAGATTGTGTTGCGTGATTCAGTCATCCAATTGAGAAAAAGGTATTTTGATATTCTTTTCATGAAAATAAACTGAGCCACGTTGAAACAGAATTGTCTTCATTGGACACTTTTTTCAGTCTATTGTTATCTAGGCAATTAAAGGCACGCATCCGAAAGTCAGAGAATTTGCAGAATTTTGTAATTAAGAATGTTCCACAATGCCAGGTCTCTTGTTTCCGCTGTTCTTTCGGAGCAGAAACAACCGCCATCGCTTCGGCAAAGCATATTACTTTTCTTTCTTATCTTCTACTTTTTTCGTGGGGTAAATTTGGTGAGCTTCATAAGTGGAAACTGAGTTTGTGGTTATTTTGTCGAGGCAACTTGTAATGTCTCGTGTAACCATGAACTTGTTGATTTCAGTGATGTTTACATGTTTATGCGAATTTATTCCGCGGCCGCGCTTCGTTTCCTCGCAGGTATAGGGTCCAAAAATTCAAGGAAAACGATAAACTCAGTCTTTCCATGGAATAGTCCCTTATCAAACTGTTTAATTTAAATGTATTAATTTATTTGTCAGTTTTTGGTTTTTGATTTCAACTTTAATTAACATTTGATTCTTTACTGTAGATCTACACTGGCCGCTATAGAAATCCACGGCAAAGACAAGATCCTGTGGAAGTGACTGACAACTTTCTTGAAAACTTGCATCCTGGTTGTTTTGTGGCTGTATTTTTGGAAAATTATGATAAGATGCCAGTACTTGGAAAAGTATTATCTGTTGGGGAAATACATTTTCAGATTCATTACTGGAAAGGGTCATATGGTGGAAAATGGTCACCCCAACATCTTCCGCGAAGGAGAACAGAGCCTTGGCTTGAGGACTTGCCGAAATCGTGTATTGTTTGCTGTGATTTTCACCTAACAGAAGATAGCAGACTAATGCCATCTACTAAAACATTTCTTAAAATAGGTATGCTGCTCTTAGAGAGTGCGTGTAACCAGGATTTGGATTTAATTTTTGAAAACCCAGTGAATTAATTAACCCTTTGATGTAGGAACCGGCCAAAACCGGCCAGACTTGTATTTACTCTGTCCAGACGATTTTAATCATCAATGGGTTAAAAAGTTCCACTAACCACCTTAGTCATTGCATTTGTATGTAGTACGAAACGGAATTATCAAAACACTTTGCCTTTTGAAATGAAATACAATTTGCCTCAGTGAGAGAGTTTCTGCTATTTTCTGTAAACTGTATATACATATGAATTAAAAGTTATTATTTAGTAGACAAATAGTGGTTTGTACACCAAAGCTGTTCTTTCATAGTGGGGGTCAGGGGGTTGACTTACTCTCCGCACATGTAGTTAGTTTGCGGCCAAAGTCAAAGATGTCTGCAGAATTTCTGCGGCACCAGTCAGAGATGGCCTCAGAATGTATGCAGCACCAGTCAAGGATGGCCGCAGTATTTCTGCGGCACCAGTTAAGGATGGCCTCAGAATTTTTTAGCCGCAGAATTCGGCACCAGTCAGAGATGGCCGCAGTATTTCTGCGGCACCAGTTAAAGATGGCCTCAGAATTTCTGCAGCAGCAGTCAGAGATGGCCTCAGAATTTCTGCAGCAGCAGTCAGAGATGGCCTCAGAATTTCTGTGGCACCAGTCAGAGATGGCCTCAGAACTTCTGCAGCACCAGTTATAGATGGCCTCATAATTTTATAGCCGCAGAATTTCTGCGGCACCAGTCAGAGATGGCTGCCGAATTTTTGCGGCGCCAGTCAAGGATGGCCGCAGTATTTCTGCGGCACCAGTTAAAGATGGCCTCAGAATTTCTGCAGCAGCAGTCAGAGATGGCCTCAGAATTTCTGTGCCACCAGTCAGAGATGGCCTCAGAAATTCTGCAGCACCAGTTAAAGATGGCCTCAGAATTTTATAGCCGCAGAATTTCTGCGGCACCAGTTGAGGATGGCTGCAGAATTTCTGCTGCACTAATCACTTTTAAAGTTTTGCAAGGAATATATATGAATAATAGGACGAGTGGCTCTTGGTAGACCATCTTAATTATTATTTTACTGCACTGTTATCCACAAACTAAGGTTCTTGCTCTTTTTCTCTGAATTCACCAGCCGTCCGCGAGAATTGCTGAATTCCTTCAAATTTATAATTTATTCAGTCAAAATATACATAAAAACAATTAAAAAAACAACTTTGGAAAACCACAAAATAGTTTGGAAGCCGTTCTTGGTTTGACCTTATATGGTAAATGATTGCGTTAAGCGTTGCTAAACTAAAAATGTTTTCGCCGGAATGCGAAATTACTCTTTGAATAAAGCCAAAAAGGAGAAAAAAAACTTTTTTGGGGGAAAGTTTGGATCAATTCCGACGTTTAGAAGTACGCGAAAAGGCAAGAAATGTTTTGTGATGAGCCTGCGTCTGTCTGACAACAAGGTATTACACAACATCGCATCAGTTCTCATCAAGTTTTTTTCGATTTCGCTCGTATTTGCTCGCTTTTTCCGCTCGTATTTCGTACTTCCAAATTTTTGGAGTTGAAGGAATTTAATAAAACAATTATTCCATTCGCGCTTGTTGGATATGAGACTGGTTATAGCCAACTCGGCGCTACGCGCCTCGTTGGCTATTTACCATCTCATATCCAACGCGCGCTTATGGAATAATTGTTAAATATGCATTTTATTGTTTTTCGGAAGCCGTATTAAGTCTAAAAAGCAAAAATTCCTTGGGTGTGAGAGATACTGCGCGTGTCCTCGCACGGCAGTGTCCTTTAATCTTCTGCGAAGTATGCTGTTCAAACAATTGGGTTGGATTCCAAGAAAAACCACTAGTGAAGTGGAGAGAATGGGCCAAATGAAAGACTTAAAGATAAGTCTTACAACTTTCAAGGAAAAAGAAATTTCATTTCATTTTAGTAAAATTGATTGTGTCATAGAAATTTCCTCCTCTGAGTTGTAATTTGCCAGCCTGCCAAAGTCATATTACATTCCTGGGGAGGGAGTATGCACAAACAATACTCCTCATACCTCAACAAATGGCTATATTTTTTACAGTTCAAGGGGTCTTGATCCATGCCAAGCCACTCCCACACAAGCTCTAGACTTTATGACAGAACTGTGTGAACAAGGACTAGGATATAGTGCCATGATCACAGTGAGGTCTGCCTTATCACAGGTAGTACACATTCCTTCAGGGGTTTTATTTGGAGAACTTTCTATTGCTAAGCAGTATCTAAAAGGAGTTCTTCAACAAAAACCTGCATTACCAAGATACGCTGTCACTTGGGACCCTTCTATTTTGTTAACCTATTTGAAGAGTTTATCCCCAGTTAAAGAACTATCACTAAAAATGACGTACAAGACTGTTGCCTTTCTGGGAGTTTTATCAGCACAGAGGTGTCAAACCTTTATTTTTTGGACATTCGGAACTTGGTGGTGAACAATTCCATTGTCAAGTTTTCGATTGGAGACAAACTAAAACAAACTAAACCTGGCAAACATCTACATGAGTTGGAGTTTCCATCATATCCCACTGATGTTAGACTTTTTGTTGTTGATGCTGTTAAAGAATACCTAGCATGCACCAAACATTTTCGAAGCATTTTTACTAGTTTCTGTGTCACATATGTTAAAGCGTATAAAGCAGCCAGCAAAGATGCTATATGTCGGTGGATTAAAACCACCTTAGAACTTGCTGGAATTTATTTGAGTCGCTTCAAACCTCATAGTATCAGGTCTGCGTCAGCCAGTGCAGCTGCAGTAGCTAAAGTTCCTGGTGACACTATTCTTCGAACTCCTGGTTGGTCAGGACCTTGCACTTTTGCGAAGTATGACAAGAAACCAATTCAGCAAAATGGAGAATTGGCAAACGTTCTGTTGGACAGTGCACTTATATAAAAGAAACCAAAGAAAATGATTTCATTATTTAAAGCAGCAACCAGAGACATCAAAGCGTGGACAATTCGAAACCTTTTATTTTCACTAACCCTACAGGCAGTAAGAATAAATAACTAGGAAGCTCCGCTTTTAGGCTTGGCTAAATCTATATATAAGATTCAAATAGACTCAAATGCTTGATCTTCCACTGCATTATTTGCTTTCAAACTTTATTGCCAAGCAAAGCGCAACCGCCGAAACATTCTTTTGTATATATCATTCTACATATCCATAACAACACCACCAACAGAGGGTGGTAGGCCTGTGCTGACACTAACCCTAAACAACAACCTGAGCGTCGCGTCAGCTGGCAATTGATCAGAATTTCCAATCCCCATTCTAGGCCCAAAAGTCGGATTTTTGATAAAGTAAGTATAACTTTGGTGGTCTTCTTGTTGCACTTTCACTCTCAATAGCCGCCATGATAATTTCGCCAAGAATGCATTAGCGCAGATAACAAGTGAGAATGGTAGAGTTTATTTATTAGTTTGACCGTACCGCAGCCCAATATTTGTCGGTCTCAAAATTGAATATCTTCATGTACAAGCAGGTTGGCCGCTGGTTGTGAAGCATCATTATCTTCTTTGCAAATTTGAAAGTGACTGCGATGTGGTTACGCTACTGGCTTTGCGCGCTGCCATCCACATCAGCATGTTGACCTTCGTAGAAAAAAAAAAAAACAAAAAGAAATTTTCATTCATTCATTCATTTCAGGCATTCTGTGACTGGCATCGGAAGGCTCTAAAAGATATCCTCCACAATTTTATTGTTTTCAGTCTCGTTTATCAAACGGTTTTCATTATATAATTTGGAATGGCGGCCTAATTAGCAAATTCACGTTTGGCGTCTGTTCAGTCTCCAAGTATATGGACTTGAAGATCTACGACGCAGATGTCGGAGGAAAGGTCATCTCAAAATATAACTTTGCACTATTGCAATTCTTTCGGGATTGTTTTATCTCGTTTGCAAAACGGCCGCGTTTGTTATAGTGAACTAAAGTGGTTTTCCTTTTCAAAAGGAAACTGACTAC
>NC_090878.1:35436377-35441377 GCF_036669935.1 Montipora foliosa
CGCTCCCCCACTTGTGGGTGTAGAGCACTCTTCGTAGGATAAACTTGGACACATCATAAGGTATATATATATAACTTGATAGGTTTATTTTCCATTAAATACTGTCTGATGAGTGCGTGAGCACGAAACTCGGAGTAACAGAGAATTTTGTCTCTTCGTTATATCTTCTTAAATAAAGTATTATTATTATTTATTATTATTATTATAGTTGATTCCAAGTCTTTAATATTTTTAGAGGAATAGAAAATATTTGTATCATCAGCAAGAATTTTAAACTTAAGTTTACACGATGAGTTGGGTAGGTCGTTTATATATAATAGGAAGAGTAACAGTCCAAGAGTTGAGCCTTGAGGGACCCCATATGTAAAAGGTTTCAAAGAGTATTCAACATTACCAATTTTTACATATTGTTTACGTCCGCTAAGATAACTAGAAAACCATGTGAATGGGGTTCCACGTACACCATATTTGAACATTTTAGATAAAAGGATTTGGTGGTTAATAGTGTCAAAGGCCTTGGAGAAATCTAAGAAAATACCACATGTTAGCATGTTGTGATCAAGAGCAGTTTTAAAATTGTCTATAGTTTCTAGAATTGCATGCTCGGTGGAGTGACCCTTTCTAGCGCCAAATTGAAATTTGAATAAGATACTTTGTTTTTCAAGAAAGGAAGCCAATTGATCATACACTAATTTTTCCAATACTAAAAGAAGAGATAATAGCTATCGGCCTGTAATTCCCAGGTTCACAAACGCTTCCATTTTTATAAACTGGGGTTATTCTTGAAATTTTGAATATATCTGGGACAATTCCTGTCTCAATAGATTCGTCATAAATTTTTGTGAATGGGGAGGCTAAAGAGCTTGCAGCCATTTTAATAAATTTATTAGGTATATTTAAATAAGATTTATTTTCGTCCAGATTTGCAAATAGAGTAAAAACCTGAAGCTCAGACAATGGAGACATAACAAAAGAAGAAGAGGGGGAGTAATTTGTATACTGAGTAGGACTTATAGTTGGATCATCATTTCATTTATTAGCAAGATTAGGGCCTACATTTACAAAATATGTGTTTAATTGCTCAGCAATATCAAGCGGTTTTGTGTAGGTCTTGTTGCCATGTACAATCCTAGTAGGCTGCAACTGGCCTTTAGTTTTCCTAATAAGATGCAACAAAGTGTTGGAGTACTTTTTGTATGCAGTAATTCTATTCAAATCATAGCTTAAAAAATGTGTACGATACATCTTCTGTTGTAATTTAATAGATTTAAGAATTCCTTTAGTGATCCATGGCTTATTCAACTGTTTTTGTTTGGCATGCGAGGCCAGCTTGATTGGAGCATGTTTGTTAACTACGAAGTGTATCGCATCAATTGCATCATGGGTTTTTTCATTAAGAGACTTATAGGGATTGAGGAGTAGTGACCAATCTAATTGATTAATGTCAAGTATAAAGCTTTCATTATTGAAATTTGAGAAATCTCTATAATATGATCTTAATTTAACTCTCTCAGTGTTAGATTTGACAATGCAAAATATAGGCAAGAGATCAGAAATATCAACAGTAGCTATACCAGGTACAATGTGAGAAGAATTGGTGTAAATATGGTCAATAAGAGTAGCAGTATAGCTGGTTATATCATACGGGTTGGCTTAGTAATTATTAGCAAAAGACCATGTGAAAATAGCATATCTAGGTATTCTTCAGTCTGGCAATGAGAGTTTACTTTCATAAAGTCAATATTGGTATCACCGATTAAAAAAAAGTTACATATGTCAGGATTAATAGATTTGATGATATTATTTAACTGGTCTGTAAAATTTAGAAGGTTACTATTAGGGTGCCTATATATACATCCAACTACAGTAGGTTTCTTATTTTTGCCATTATCAATTTCACACCATGTAGACTCTACTTGGTCCATATCAAAACCTATATCATAACGAGGGACAGCTTGCAAAGAATTAGCTATATAGAGGACAGTCCCACCTGCATTTGTTTTTGAGTCAGTACGGAAAAGCATATTATGTATATTATGTAAAATGTATATTAATATGTCAACTGTATGTAATGTGTAAACTGTGTGTACAATGCTAATATGTAAACAGGCCTCCGTTTAAACCAGCGTTGCTGAATTGGATTGCCTGTATAAACATCGCAAATAAATAAATAAATAAATAAATAAATAAAGCTTATAATTTTTCAAATCTAAGTTGTTAACAGAAGATTCATTAACTTTAGTTTCAGTTATTCCTAATATATCAGGCTGCGAATCCATAGAATCCAAAATTTCTTCAAGGAGATTAAAATTCTTCGATAAACTTCTAGTATTACAGTGGAAAATACCTAAGTTAGAGCCAGCTTTCTTCAGAAGATTATTTAGCTTCTTCATAGCATAATATTCTGAACAAGTAGAAACAAGCATTAAATCTGGGTCGGATTCATCTGTCTTGTCAGGATTAGGGAGCAAATTATATAGATCATTGATTTCGTCGAGATCTGGAGCAGACCATTTCCCAAGTTCGATCCTTTATTTAAACACAAAGAGAGTAAAAGCATTGCATGCTTGAGGGGTCGTGTGTGACAAGCTGACATCTAAGTAACCTACAAGTAGAAGTGGATAACATACATCAAATGGATAAACCAGGTTAAAAGTAAAGGATTATAATGAAAAATATACTTTCATAATTCAAGATAATTTTAAATATTGGACGTCTTCTTTGCTACCAACTATACAGGTGAAATTATAAATCTGAATTCCCTAAATTTGGGATCAGATTTCCGGGGGAAGGGGGAGGGGGTACCTGACGCTGGCTTCTCAGATGGCCGATAGGCAATTTTCGAAATATCAAATATTCAGCTTTGTAGTGAGGCAGTGAGGACAAAAACAATAGAACTCTTTGGGACGAATGTGAAAAGTATTTACATATCATCCACGTGCATTTCCTTTGTCTTTGTTCTAAATTCGTCACTATCAACCTGGATTTTAATATATCGAAAAAGGCCTATTATAAACTTTCCAATATATATGAATGGTTATGTGCAAAAAAATTAACTTTAAACCAGGGTAAAACTAAATACATAATATTCCGACCGAGGCAAACTTTAGGCTCTAACGTCTATCCTCCTTTATCTTTAGCACGTCAACCCTTAGATCATCACATTTATGTAAAATACCTTGGTATTAGTTAACGATTGTTATTGATCTTGGCATGACCACTCTGAATACACTTGCTCCAAGATTATTTTAAAAAAAATTACATTTTGGCTAAGGCAAAGATATTTTTGTCTAAAGAAACATTTATTAATATGTAATATTCTTTTATCTATCCTTATTTAACATATGGTTCTATATTATGGGGAAACAAGACGCTCTTTAAAGCGTTTCCTCGGAATATCATGTTGTGCAGAAGTGAGGTGATACATTTTGGAAGAGTTAGAAACAAACTCCAAGGATTGAATAGATTAAAGCGATGTTCAAATTTGCTAAGTACGGAACAAAAGAAGTAAATGTTTCTTCAGCAATTGAAGTCTGGAGGACCCATGACAACGGATAACGCCTAATGTTTACAAATAAACGCATTAGGTCACCAAGCAAAAGTAGTAGTTTGATTTAGTACGGGTTGTCCGCTCTGAAGTAACGTTAATCAACGCAATGCAGGGGTGACATACAAAATGAAACCAGTGGGCCAAGCGGGAGTGAAACATTTCCGTAGCAAGAGAGGAAACGTGTGAAAACCATTCTTGTAATTAATGTGGCTAAGTGAAATTTAGCTCTCCTCCAACCACCTACACCGGCAACCAACTGCAAAGTTTCGAAATTAATTTTTTGTTTTTTGAATGCAGTGACTTCCTTCTAAAGAAAAGCTCAAAGAAAAATAAACTTCGGGCATTTCCAACGTACCGCTGCTCTGAAGGAGTTCGGTACTGACGATTTCATCATGTTGTCAACATGCAAGATTTAGAATAATTATGTTATTCATAACATTTCCAGAAGACTGAACCCAGCATTTTCACTTTTTAGCTGCTATTGAGCTTTCACTCAGAACATGGGCTCGAGTTTCTAAATCGGCGAACGACATTAAAAGTTTCACACTGAAAACTCAACACAGCTCCCATCGCTTTGGTTGCCCCACCGCATGTTATAAATCCGGATATTCATGGAACCCTGTAAGAAATTGAAGCTGTTTGAAGCCTTACGCGCTCAGAAATCCCCTCCAACGACACTCGACACTACGGCTCATTTCTTGTTGTTGCTGGAAAAAGCATAGTTTCGTCAAGTGAATTGCTTTTAGCCAAAGAAATCACCGCCTCGTAATTCTAACGTCCATTTTGCTGCACCGAACAAAGTCAACCGAGTAATTACCCAATAGCTCAATTTATTTTGACACGCATGGCTACAATACCAATTAACAAAGATAGATTTTTTTACAACAATTTAACGTTTCATTCGGTTTATCCCATTATCACTGAGATGTAAAAAATTCTTATTTAGGATCCTTTCATTCGCTTTCGTGTTCACTATGTGTATCTTTTGCGAGATTTTAGGTCCGTGTGTTCACAAGTTTGTTTTGTTCTCTGGAAATTAAGATGGCTATGTTTTAAATTACAACCTCTCCGTCAGGGTTAGCGCGCATAGCTTTTAACCAATGAAATCTCTGTGTCCTAATTACTTGAATACCTGAAATTCTTTGTGCATTTTGTTGCACCGAAAAAAGTCAACCGAGGTCACAACTCGGATAGCTTTCAGGTATTCTGAGTAATAAATATTACGATCCTATTTATGATATTGAAAAACTTCAAAGTAAGGTAATCAGAATAATCAATAATGACCCTTATTACAGTCGTTTTAATATTTTAAAGTTCCCTGATATTGCAGAACTCTATACTTGTCTGTTTCTTTAAGATCATTAGTGTGATGCTCAACCTTCAATTCCAATTTCATATTACCACTGTTATCAGAGCAATACAGGCATTATCATACTACTCGTAATGCCCC
>NC_090878.1:35443877-35458877 GCF_036669935.1 Montipora foliosa
GCAAAGGCCCTTTGGTTCACACGTTTACACGTTGAATTATTTTGTGATGTTGTGTCCCGTTTTTAGGTCTTTTACTTGTGAAAGCTTTGGTAATAAATTCAGTTCAAAGATAACAAAACACGCTCTTGACAAATCGCCTAGATAAGGATCGTTTTTTTCTCAGAATCATTTTGTTTGTGATGTAACGAGAATTTTATCGGTAGAGAAATTCCACATTACCATTTTTGAGGTTTAAACTCGTGATTAACTTAAGAGTTTTTCGAAACACCCTAAAATAACGTGATGTAGCCCCTTTAAGTTACATAGTCTGCAAAAAAGCTAACTGCAAATTGCTCTAAAGGACGTTTCCCTGCATGTCATGCGTGTCTAGAGTTGCACTAAGCAAACGTTTACGCCACACACTAACGAAGGACTGAACATGTCGGTTTCTCTTCATAATTTCTCTTCTTTTCAGTCTAATCTGATGACAGGTCAAATGTTTTTTTGGTTTATGTGTACACCAAATGGAATCGCGAACCCAGGAGTTATGGTGTAGCACTTTTTTTTCGCGGGGTTTAATTTTTGCGGATATTGCGGATAGCACTTGATCCGCAAAAATAAGTTCCAGAAGAAAAAAAACACCAGCAAAATTAAAAACCGTACAAAACGACAAAAGGTTAAGTCAAAACTTTTTCAGTCTCTGGGGCATAAGAAACGAACTCAAAGCAGTCATTCAAAAGGTCTCGTTATCCGTTTTCTTTCAGGCCGAATTCGCGCCGCAAAAAGTTTGTTCCCGCAAACCTCAAAAAATCGCCAATCCGCAAAATAAAAGTCCCGCAAAATTTTATGCTACACGCTAACAGTAAAAGGCAAGCCAAAAGACAGATGAAGAAAAAATAACATAGTTTTTACATAAAACTCAGAATTTTGAATTCTCAGCGAAAGTTTAATGATAATCGATCGTAAAAACACTAAAATTCCTGGGAAAGCTCATGTGCTAGGCAACCACAAAGGTGCACTTGATCACCTTGTGTCAATGAATGAGGAATTTTATATCGTTCGTGGCTTTTAGAATTAAACAACGTACTTTTTAACCAAGAAACTTACGTCTTTCGTTTTTTAGTTTTGTGGTAATATTTAACTGAATATTTATATTTCATCTGTCGGGTCGGGAAGCCTTCTTTGTCGGGTTATTGACCGAAACCGGACTCTTCTCTGGTCAATGTGGATCAATTCCTTCACTGAAGAACCATTTCTTTCAATAATGAAGCAAAAAATGGACAACAAGCTACCTTTCAAATAATTCTTGACTAACAAGAATAGACCTTTTCGGCTTGTACATTTTGTTTTCCCAATACAGATCATGTGATAATACTCAGGAGGCTTGGTCCTTTGTTTTGTTCATTAAAAAGAGTGCATGCAGGCATATTCATGCTTGCATGCCCTCATTTTAATGAACAAAACAAAAGACCAAACCTCCTGAGTATTATCACATGATCTGTATTGGGAAAACAAAATGTACAAGCCGAAAAGGTCTATTAGTCAAATTTCAAATTGTTTCAAGGTGTTGGATTCCGTCTTTGGTATCCAACTCGAAAACGTTACCAGAGAGTTTGCCGTTTGGTTTCAGTGTTGTACATAACAGCACAGAAATGTACGTGTTGTTTTATCAGTCGTGCAGTAGTCTACTTGACTTTCATTAATATTTTTAAATCAGTTTTCACTGATCACGATCTTCTCTGTTCCAACGCTGTGCAAGCCTTATCGTTCACGGTTTTTGCAAAGGTTTAAAACCTCAACTTCACTGATAACAGGTGATAAAATATTAACGAGCACTCGACGAAGAGGTAAATCGGCGAGTAAATTTCCTTATGCAAATTCTGGACAGACAATATTCAATTACAATAATATTCCACTTAAAGGTCGTTGAAAAGCTCTATTTTTAGGCGCTCATTTGGACGAAACATGTCACGAAAACCTTTTCTAGCGTAAAATTTATTGAAACAAACAAAATAATTGCGTGCGTGCAGACACTCAGGGTCTTTAAATAACTGAGAAGAATGTGCTGCCTTTGTAATTACATCTGCAAATGGTTAGACTCTCTAGTCTTCTCAGATAAGGACGTCTTGTTTATCTAATTGACTTTCCATTGTTGAATTCCATAAGGGTATATATATTTTTAAAAGATCCACTAAAACGCCATTCACATTACAATGACTTTCGACACCATTGCAGGTTAAGTTAAATATTCTACCTCTCTCAAACATACCAAACATACGCGCAGAAGACTTTACACACGAAGACACTACTTACCAGGAGAGAGACAGGAAAGACTTCATGACACGGAAAAGAAAAAGAATTCGGAGAAATAGATGATAATTTTTAAGCTTCGGGTAAATGAGTGCACAGCGCGCATTTTTTTAATATATCCGTGCCATTATAGTAGAAACATCCATGACTTCATTTTACTGTGGTTTTTGCATTTCTTTTAGACAGTTAATGAAGCGATTGGTTATGAAATCTTTAAACCTTCAAAGGCAACAACAGTGATGTGGCAAATCGATGTTGAACTGACCGTGATAGTGCACAATCTTTTGTTTTCCCTTTGCACGGGTTCGCAAAGGAGTAGCGCATGATGTCATCGAAAGATTTGATTGGTTATCTACTTGACAAAAAAAGGTGTGTTTTGTGCACCGTCAAGGCCAAAAATACAGAGAAAAGCATGAAATAAAAACACTTGTCGCGTTTCATAATCATCCCTTAGCATTAACTATGTTTTAGAGTCATGCAACTCACAGAAATGCCTGCCAATTAAGCACGAAACGTTTTCATGCTTTTGGACACGTTGATGTAAATAGCGGCTTGCGGGGATTTATTGTAAAATTTCTCTTTTCTTTTTTTTCTTAAGCCTGACAAAATCCTTTGGAACTGGGAAGTTCAGCTGGAAAAGCAGTCCTCATATTCTGACAACAAACATCCTATCGCTATATTTCAGCTTGATTACGAATCAAAATGCGCCTGCGCCTGGTACAATTTGCCGTTGTGATACTCTTGTGGGGGGCTTGTTTGTTCGTGCTAATTTCCTTGTCAGGTAAATTATGCTGTTTAATTTACTTATGGTAAATTTATTAAAGAGAGAGAAGCGTAATCTAAAAATATATATGTTATTAACCAGTTGGGTCATCCGTATTAGGAAAAACTGTGCCCAAGGCCGCGGGCGAGGGCAGTACACGAGACAGAGGGCACAATCATGATTAGATGAAAGATTTTTTTTTTTTTTAATACTACTTGCTCACACAATGGTAAAAAAATGATGATTGACATTATTGCATGCAATAAATCGTTTTTGGCTAACAGATCTTATTCGTGCTCTCTGATATTTTGTGGGCGATATCAAATCTTTTAGTGACTCAGATTTAAAACGCATTTAAAAGCTCGGGCTTGGCATTAATCTTTCCTGGCCTCCATACTGAACAGTGTAACGACCTCGAACTTTCAAGTTGGGTTTCACTGAGGTGGCTCAAACCAGTTTCAACACTTGAAAGAAACGTTCTTATTGGAAGGATTGACACTACAACACTTTATCACTTGACAGCAATGTTATGGTACCATATAAAACACTAATTATTGCTGAACAAGAGTCATTTTTGTAACGTAAAAAATTACCGTGGCAGCAGGAAAGCCCTACAAAGACACCCCATATTTTGGCTTTAGCTGCTCATATTTCAAAAACCAACTCGGTGAACCCCATTTTTTATCTCTGAAATTTAATCAGCATGCCAAAATGAAACTTTCCGCAAAGTTAAAAAAAATCCGTGGAGCGGATTTACAGCCACCTTAAATAATTGAAAATTTAAGGTAGCTCTGAATCCGCCTCACGGAATTTTTTTAAACTTTGCAGAGAGTTTCAGCTTGGCTTTCTGATTACTTTCGTACAATAAACAATTGGGGTCACCGAGTTCGTTTTTCAGACTGATGAGCAACTAAAGCCAAAATTTAGGGTGTTTTTGCAAGACTTTCCTGTTGCCATGGTAACTTGTTCAGCAATAATTGATAATACACATGGTTCCATAACATTGCTATGTGATAAAGTGTTGTCGTGTCAATCCTTCTAATAACAAGGTCTCTTAAAAAAGTAAGAACTGGTTTGAGCACCTTAAGTGACACACAATAAGCGAACGTCGATTTTTAAAATTGAAAATTCAGCAGAAAAGAAGGACTTTGTATGTTTCATTAAAAGAGGACACAAATATTTTCAGTCAATGATTTTCGCATGAAATTACAAAAACGCTACATAAAATACCAGATCTGGGAAAAAGGGAAAATTAACTAGCCCTCGAGCAGGCTCACTTTGTTTGGGGCATGGGACGAGTATTTTGGCGGCGGACACACTGACGCGTGAGCCACAATCATGTCTTTCTCACGTGCTTACGGCTCCGCCGCCAAATTACTCACTCAATATCCCCAGAAGAGCAAGCCTACTGGCAGGCAAACAAATTAACAAGCCAACGAGAGAAGGGAGGACAACAAGGAGCCAAAGGACCCAACATGCACCATTGAGGCAAATTTAGCGTCTATCGCGTTTTTTATAATAAATGGTTTTAAAAGTAGATTCTTTTTGGTCTCTCAGGGATTACTAAAAAGACTAAAAAGTACATCACAGCACCAATACCTATCCATACAATGGTAAGTTATGTGCGTCATCTTTTCTTATAATCTGTCGTGCATGTATTTTGTTTCTGATTACCCCGAAACTGTTAAATATTTAATATACGTTTACCCCACCCCTAATCTTCTTATTATAGTGAGTGTAATCGTGGGGATGCCTTTGCCACTTTCCAGTCAGAAGAGGAATTGGCAGAACTCTCATAGATTACTGGAGCAACGACTTTTAATATTCTGTTTAAAAATGTATAGATACCAGTTGCCTTTGACATCTTAATTACCTCATTAAGAAATTTTAAAACTTTGGCGGGGTCGATTGCTTTGAAGGAAAAAAAAAGAGGATCTATCTTACTCATCAATAAATCCTCCGGATTGACATTATCATCGTTGAACGGAATTCTGGAAGCGAGAATTTGGCTTTCCCTGCAAAATAGTTATTTAAGCAACTTGCAATATCCTCTGAATTGGTCAAAGGCTCAACAAAAACAATCTCAGACAGACAGACAGATAGATGGATAGATAGATCGTTTCCCCAAATTTCTGGGTTCCCTTCACACGCGTTAATTTAAAAAAAAAAAAACAATACACCTAGGCCTTTCTGTCACGACACATTCTTACACATGGACACTCTCGTCGCAACGCAGCATTAAAACTATAAAAACTTTGCTCTCTCGGTTTAAATTATTTTCCGCAAAACTGAAAAAAGAAAAAAAATGACCCCGCGCCTGAAAAAGCAAAACCGTTGGTTTTTTTGGCGGAAAGTTTATACAGAATATAACTAAATGGAGAGGCACAAGAGGAACGAAAGAAATAAAAGAAAAACAAAGCAACAACAACAACAACAACGGCAAAACCCGAAAATCTCTGCAAAATCCGGGCAAACCCCCTTCCCTTTCCTTTCCACCATCATTAGGAAAAAACCTTCGTGAATATTCTTAGTGCTGCCAGACAGTCTTTTGAAGGTTTTTCCTAATGATAGCTGAAAGAACGGATTTCTCGGAAATTTCAACATTTAATAATCGCAATATCAATATTATATATAGAGGATATTACATGGCGGCGTGGGGATACGAATTTTATCTGCGAGTGCTGAAAGTATATTTCGCTCACTCGTAAGAGATACCAACCGCTAAAACACGCATGTTGTGTAACATGAAACAAGATATGAAAGTTATGAAAAGCAAATCATGATAATGTAAAATTTTGCAAAAAAAATTTTAATGTTGTAGAAAAGAATTATATTGAAGCACAAAAGTAGGCTTACAATGAAGACGAAGCTCGCGTTTTATTGACTAATCGTGTTCGTTACTACGACGAGATCTATATCCTCACATGTGAAAGGTAAAAATGTTCGCTGCAAGCGTTGAAGATATGATCTTTTAGTAAAAGGAGAAATCCTGGTATTTCATCATTATCTTCATAATTAATATATATTAGCGGCGCTCTGCGCGTGCCGAAGGCACGCGGAGCACTATAGTTAACAAAATGTGGTAACCCATCGATGCGAGAAATTTTGGTTTTAAAGCCATGACGTCATCGAACGTCCGTACGTCCGTAGGTACGTACGTCCACCCCTCCATGTATGCCAGTGTGACCAGTATCACGCTAGTTTACAGCATTCATCTTTGATACTGGACATCCATGTTATGATCAATTGACACCTGTCAAAACAAGATATCCGCTGACTAGTAACACGTGACCATATCGCGGGCTTAGAGCTCACCGAGGTCAGCTGTTTTTCTTTTAATTTGACCGCTGAGCAGGTACTGGTTTTCGATTGGATTGCAGGCTCAACGCAGGTTAACTCACCTAAAAATAATCGAGGCTTCGTTTTTCGCGCGCTTTCTGTGGCTCGACGCGGCTACACGCCCATACTACTCAACTATAGTTCTTACACAGTCAACGCTTTTCGTGTTCAGGTGGAAAACGGTTTGGAAAATGTTTTCTTTCTGCATTTTTTACTGGTTTCAATCCAGTTTGACATATCATGATAGCTGTGGTCCACACTGGTGGCTACGCAGTTATTCAAGTCAAGCATCGTAGGAATATGGACTTAAAGTTGAGTGTTTATTTTTAATTTGTTTAGAGCTGCTTTTTTTCTCCGTATTGCAATTTTTGGCATATCTTTAGAAGCTCTGATAACGTTGCATGATGCCTGGAGAACCTATGACTAGAACAGAATGAAACGAAAGGAGAGAGAAAGAGAACGTCAACGACAAAACAGAATACCAGTAATAGCTCATATTTGGTGGAAGAATTTACCCCACAAATTCTTTCCTTGGGCACTAAACCGTTTGTTATTTTACGGATGCGTTATCATCCCTGAGTTTAAAGTGGATGCGTATTTTTAAAAAGTTGTTTGATCGGTGTTTCCTTTGTTCAGGAATGAAACTCGAATTTTTATTCTCAACTGGAATTGAATAACAATTATTTGTACTCTTTTGGACATACCTCTTGATTGCAGTTTGTTAGTTGACTGATGTTCTGCTGATCATTCTGAATGCTAGCGAGAACGTTTTTTTCTAAAAGGAAAACGTTTACGTCGTTATTGCGGCTTAGTGATCGAGTTTATTGTTCGCTCAAAATAGCTGTTGATTGATTACTGTAGGTTAGTTGATTGATGATCTGCGGATTATTCTAAATACTAGCAAGAACATTTTTTCTTTAAAAAGATGTTTAATATTGTTGCTGAGGATTAGTGCTCGAGTTTATTGTTTGAATAAAATAGCTGTTGATTGCAGTAGGACACGGTTGATGATCTAGCATTAATACTAGCAAGAATATTCGTCTAGAAGGATCACAAAAAAAGAAATTGGGAATAGACTGCGAGCAGTCCCTTCATAAATCGGTCGAGCGGCCCGCTTTTTTGAGGCAGTCGTGTGTTGTCACGACAACGAATAAAAAGACCGAGGGAGTCTTGGGAAGAGGAGAGAAAGAACGGACTGCACCCGCTTTTGTAACCATCGCGTTCAGAATGACCGAATCCATTAATCTAATTAGTTAAAGTGATATGACAGATGTTTCGGCCTTTTTTTTATTGCTAATGTAAATAAAGACTAAAATAACTTCAGTAACGGCGTGGGAATATTTTTGTGCTTGTCGAATTCAATCAACTTTTTAGAAAGGAAAGCGCAACCTCGTTCCCAGGAAACATGACGAAGTGCGGGATTTGCTCGCATCGCTGCTCCAGGATGTATGCCATGATGTCAAGATCGAACCACATCTGCAGACCCTAGCCGGAGAAATTCTAAGGAGCAGTAGGAACTCATCAGATGAAGCCCGCCTAGATGTTAGTGCGCAAGGGTTTTGGCAAAGGGGGCAAAGTGCATTTTTTGATGTAAGGGTGTTTAACCCATTTGCAAAGAGCCACTTAAACCAAAGACTTCAAACTGCATTCACTTCCAACGAAGGCACTCCAATCAGCGCATCATTGAGGTTGAGCATGGCTCCTTCAGCCCCCTCTTGTTTACACCTTACGGCGGAAGTGGGAGGGAAGCTGAGCGATTCTTAGCTGAACTCGCGCACAAAGTCTCTGAGAGGAAACACATGAGCTACAGCACTGTGATTGGCTGGCTTACGGCCAAACTCTCCTTCAACCTACTAAGATCAGCTGTGCTATGCATAAGAAGCTCAAGAGCATCCAGGCAGGAGTTTAATGTCGACGTTACCGAAGCGATAATCTCTGAAGCAACTGGAAAGACCAGATAATTAACTGTATATACATGATGGTGGACCAGACGCTCAAATATCTTGGACATATGGCTGGCATGATTGATATTAGTCGCAGATCCTGTTCATGAAGAGGGTTGTCAATTTTAGGAATCGTTGTTATCCGGGCCACTTTCGAAGCTGTAGGAAAATTGGACTTCTCAATACACGTGTTAATGATGTTAGTGAGTGGACCTGAGATATATTCAGCCACTGGCTTCAAGAACTTGACTGGTATTAAATCAGAGCCTGTTGACGTATCAACGCGTAAGGTTTTTATTTCCCGTACGTCGATGTCCTGAGGGATGACCTCTCGGAGGGCGCAAGGTTCACATTCAGTGTTTAATTCCTTTCAGTGAAGGCCGATAATAACTGTAGAACCGACCAATCCGAAAGAAGAAAGATGTCAGGCATGCCCATAGTATTTCAAGTTGCCCACACTAGCTCTCGTGTACCTTGCTTGCTCAAGCCAATCACTACATGTTATTGCAAAATAGGTGTCTCAAACGAAGACCTAGAAAAACTCGTTTGTTGATGAACTCTCTTTGACGACAAGTCTTCGCCTGGATGGTACTTGAGCTCTCATCGTATATCACGGAACACAATGTCTACAATGTCTGATAGTTCTTTACTGTAACTAGTAGAAATCTTGGATTACTGAAGTGCGTTCAAATTCGCTTGCGAAGCAAAGGAGATGGGTTGCTCGACCCTCAGACCAAAGTCTGAGGGTCGAGCTTGTACCTCAAAGTCCAAATTTAATGCAGATTTTCATTTCGCAAATTACCAATTTCGTCGGAGTTCATTTCGCAAAATACAAAATTTCATTTTCTTTTGCTTCGTCTCGCAAATTACGGTAAGCAAGAGAGGATGAGGTAACAGAAGGGATCCCAATGCCCCATCAATTTTTTTTAAAATCTATTTTTAGCTTCGCAAAGCTATTTTAAGTTCTTGTTGCCGATGCCACGCACATTTAAAATTTTGTAACGCCATTCCAACCGGTCAATAAGGTGCCTCTCTTAAAATAGTCGCGTAGCCAAAATTAGATTTTTAAAAACTATCATTGGAAGAGGCCCATATATGGGGGATCCCGTTCTCTAATCTCATCCTCTATTGCAGTGAGCTAATAGGTTGTCCCTCCCATGATTTCTGTCTTCCTGAATATCCAAAATTGAAAATCAAGATTGTGTCTTTCCTAATTTTCAATTTACTATTTTGATGAAATTTGAAGGGACGGAAGGTACACGAACCACTTAGAAACAACTGTCCCTGTAATGCGTAAAATGGAACTCGATGTGCACTAGGGAACACACACATAGGAACAAATTCTTTTTTAACCTACAATAAAAAGGAATAGCTGCAAAAAAGGGACCAGACGCATAAGAAAACGAGTTCTTCTTGGACAATTAGGAAAGAACAGAAAATGTGCAATTTCATGCGCGATTCCGAACTCGGATATATGACGAATTAGTTTACATTCAGTATCCAAAAGGTTTCCCATTTAATCGAGTGGAACACAAAAATGAGGAATAAAAGTTTCCCGCTTTTAAGAAGGCAACGTTCCAAAATCGAAAGTCAGAATGGTACCGAAAAACATTTAATACCCGACATTTTAAGTTAAACCAGTTGTGAACGCAATTTTAGCGATTTCCTTTCATAACTGCGAGGATTATAGCTTCACTTGATTTCATATCCGCAGATCAATATATGATTTATTTCATATATCATATCGTTCATTGATTTATTCATCACGGAACATTGGAACCCACAAATGACCAGCTCTCAACATCAGTGGCTTCATAGCCCAGTTAGTTAGAGCGTCGCAACGGTGTCGCTTCTCCTTACAATTGCTAAAGTTGCGTTCATAACTGCGAAAATCATAGCTTCGTTCATTGAAATAACTAATTGTTGTGAAACTTTACTGCTGACGTTAGTATAATCATCGATTTTACGAGCAAATTTCTTTAGGGAAGTTTCATCCCTCGAACTGTTAGGTTACTCGTCCAACAATTTGGCTCCAGTAAATAGAAAACTATTTTTGTACTAGCTTCTGCGATTTTTTGGAAGCTCAGATTTGTTTCTGGTCGATCAGAGTCCATAGTCGTGCCGGAAGGAGGAACTATACGTAAACATTTCAGAAGAATTCCTAGGCGTTAGACCACTAAGTATTTAAACATCCAAATAGTCTTTCGGCGCTTTCGCGTCGCTTCAAGGTTTAGCCATCTCACCCCTGTAAGAGCTTCACAAACTCTATTGGTAGGAGGCACCAGTGATAATACGTACTGCTTTGTTTTGCCATTTTTGCAAATAAGCCATTTGTATGTACAATAGAGTTGTACTGTTGACCCTTTTGCAAGTCAAGTTTTCAAATCTTAGCACAGGTTTAATCCTTTTGGCATACTTAAGCTGCGTGCGTGGCCGGAATGCAGAAAAATCTTTTCGAAGCTCTTCGCTCGCACGGAAACGTTTGCCAAACAAGCCAGTTGCTACTACTTTAAATATGATAATTACCTTTTAACAAATTTTAATGCAAATATCCTAAGACACTTAAATAGGTTTTGCTTACGCCTGAGGTAACCTCTTTTAAAGAGACGTAGTTGTATCACGGCGTTATTACTCGGGCCCGTAGGGGCACGAGTTATAAAATACGTTTGATTTCAGTTTTATTTTTTTCCAGCAAAATGCACAATAGAAAAACGTGGCGGTGTTGGATTGAGTAATGCACAATAGAAAGCTCGTGGCGGTGTTTTGATTGGGTAATGCACAATAGAAGCCACGTGGCGCAGTTTACATTACTTATTTAAAGCAAACTACGTAATATAAGATCATGAAGAGCACTGTGATGCGTTGTTTCGGATTTATTTAGTGAAGATCGACGTTGCGTTGGGTTAATGGATTTATTCTTGGGGCGCTCAAAACACATACAAAGAAAGGCATAGGCTTTTCGCGGTAGACCCACACTAAAAGATGTCAAGCGTCAGCTTTGAAACAAGTCGTACCGCGAACTGAATGAAACAAGAGTATACTTGAATGTAACTGAAATGGACGCAACCATTGAAAGTGATACAAGTCAAAATACAAATTCTTTAATGAGCAGCGGGTACCTTACTGAGAGCTACTTTGAAGATGACAGCGACAAAGAAAATAACTCCACAAACAAATGGACGTCATATTGGAATCTTCCTAAGACAAAGTAAAAACATTGGCACAGCGAACAAATGGCCTCACGCTTGTACCATTTTCACCGCGAACAAACAGCCTCCCACTCAGTGTACCATTGACTACGGAGATACGTTTTTTGTCTATTGCGTATCTTTGTTTGTTATTGTTAAACAGTTTGTTACTTGTAGTGGTCTAGCTTCTATCCTAGCAATATTAGCGATCGTGTTCACTGCCGTCTTGTGTATATAGTTCTGTTCTAGTTTGTTAGTGGAGACTGTGATCAGCTCTTTAGAAAATAAATGTGATCTAAAAAAAAGTTATTTACCAGCAAAGGGTCGGTCCGTATAGCAAAAAAATATGATATCGGTCTTGAAAAAGCTGCAATTTCAAGGCCTCGGCCACAGTTTTTCTCTATACGGTCCTCCCAGCTGGCAAATAACATATTTATTTTGACAATTGGGTGCATGCTACTGTGAGTATTTAAATTACAACAAATTGTATATTTTAAATATTTGATTCTAGTGCTATGGATTCATTTGGCATGGCCATCCTCAAGGAACTTGTGTACTTCTGAAGAGTTGATATATGGTGCACATCTTCACGTGTCGCGCACGTGACAAAGTGTTTTTTACGTGCATCACTGCACGAAAGTTTGGTCATCTTTGAAAGATGTTTATACATCTCACCTTCGTTTCTCTTTCATTTTTTTCTGCAAAAGATGTTTCGATGAATCATTTCGTTCCATCTTAAACCGTTCAATTAGCGTTTGCTTTCTCAAACACTGAGCAAGAATAACCATCGATCAGTAAAAAAACAATGTGCTTTTCTCAAATTTTACCTCGAGTCCAGTGGTCATTGTCACTACCTGTAATGAAGATAATCTGGGTCCGGGTATTCACTACATGCACAGTCGAACATCATGAGAATCGCAATGTGAGGCCGATGTAAGAAGGACAGACTTCTCTCTTTTCTTTTCTTTAGTGCTAAATTAACGATACACCACTGTACTTTTGCAGGCCCGAGTATAGGGTACTTGTAGCCTCTTGTTTTTCTTGCCCGCAGTTTAAACCAGTCTCATTCCTTATCTTTTTTTCAGAATTCATATATGCAGAATACCGATGTCCAACCTCAGCTGGAAGAGAGACAAAAAGGGCGACAAGATCATCTTAAGAAATATTGCGAGTCGCACAATCTCGGCCATTTTAACGGAAATATTGACCGGGAAAAATTGCAATATTTTATGGTAAATGAGAAGTATAAAGTAATCTATTGCTATACTCCTAAGGTGGCATGTACTCAGTGGAAGAAAGTGTTTTTGGCCCTCAAAGAAAGTCCAAATGTCAACGTTGACGTTCACAATCGAGGCAACTACAAGTGGCTTAATAAGGGTTATTCTGACGAGGAGATTAAGTTGAAGCTTCAAACTTACTTCAAATTCTTGTTCGTTCGTGAGCCTTTCGAAAGGCTGTTGTCAGCCTATGAAGACAAGTTTGTTGAAACGCCAGATGCACATTACATGAAAAGATATGCAAACAAAATTGTAGACAACTTTAAGAAATACACAGATCCGAGTTCAAACGACACGTTAACCTTTAAGAAATTCATATACTTTATAACTGGCATTGGCTTCAACGACGATCATCACTGGGCAACATACGAAAAGCTTTGTCTTCCTTGCGATATACAATACGACTTTATTGGCCATCTCAACGACATGCCAGAAGAAGCTCGTTACGTTCTTCGACGGACAGGAATGGATAAAGAAGTGACTTTTCCACCTCTTGTCAGCCATAATACATCGAGTAAAATGATCAAGAATTTCGCTACGATTTCCAAAGCTAAGATTTTTCAGCTTGCTAAGCTCTTTCAGAAGGATTATGAAATGTTCAATTACCCCTTTCCAGGAGTTTTGTCTGACCTCCTGGGAGATTTTACGAGTAAAGGTTGATACTCGCTAACGAACGAGGGAAAATGGAATGTTCAATTAATATCTTTGGGGCTACTTCATTTTTGGAAAGTCATCAAATCAAGATTTCGTATGAGAAACTCACACCTAGTTTAGGTGACACGTGTTAAGCTGGGACGGGGGTGGGCTGGGGCGTGAGGCGTCGTTATGAACATATGTCTCGTGCAATGCCAAATCAACCAATAAAGAATATGTTACAAAAACTAACTCATTCACGCGCTTTGAATTTGCACGAATTTGTGTAGAGAATATTTCTTTGACTTTGAAAGGCCTAAGGGCACGTAAGGCAGCCGGTTGCCGGGATAAAATTCCTGCGAAAATTCTTCAATTAATTATCTGCGTGCATATTGTTGACATGTTATTGAAAGTAAAAAGGGACCTAAGGCACTTATGAGTAACTTTCCATGAAAATGCAACTGGGATTACCATCTTTGACAAATGATAAGTGGAGCTAACTCCAGGCTCTAAATTCTAAGAATTTACAAAAAAATTGCGTACACTCAGTAAAAGCTTCGTTTATTATTTAAAGGCCTAGAAACTCTCTTTTTACTTACGTAATTAAAGTAGCGGCGTGTGCCTTTCTAAGATTGATAATTTTCGAAACGAGCGTTGAAATATGGCTATACCATCAAGGGCATATTTATAAGTTATCTCATTATTGCTAAGGACAAACAACTTTGGGAGAAGACCCATCTGACAGTCACTGTCTGCACAATCTCCTACCGAGTAGCGAACTTGTCGATCATAGCGTAAACGTGGCCATGACTATATATTCTCACGAATGAATCAACACTGAACACATAAGTAAATAGATAGTTTTTTTTTTTCTACTTCGTATAATCCCTTTAATCTAATATACATTTACTCGTTTTGTTCTTACTTCTTATATTTTATCTGAGTGATTGCATTGTAAACTTGAACTTGCACGTTTGTTTGCAGGTATTTAAGCTTTTAAATAAAGATTCATTCATTCATTCACATACATAATTTTCAACCTTTCCCTCGTGACATTCATTTACATAGACGATTGGAAGACTGCGCTTGTAACGCTTCTTTTTTTAATCTGGACCAGGACGGCAAAGAGATAACTACCGTCCAGTTTCCATACTACCATTGTAAAATTCATTAATAACTCATAAGGGTGACAGCCAACATAAACGCATTCAGGTCACATGTATAGAGGTTTTACATGGCATCCATGTTGCATGGCAGGAACAATGAAAATGTTTTGCATTAGAAAGAACATTTGTTCCCATAGGAAAAAGAATCTATTGTTCCTGCCATGCAACATGGCTGCCGTGCAAAACCTCTTTTGCGCAAATCTCGTTAAAGTTCAACTTTCTGAAAGCACGGGGAGGGATTGAATAGGTAGCAGGGAAAGGCTGGGGTTGATGAATTGTTAATTAGTTGAATTATTATCAATAGGATTAACTTTTATAAAGATCTCTAACTCGCCTAATTAGTATGCCTAAATGTGTAAAATTCAATGCTGAATATTTCCAAACTCTTATGGAACAACTCCA
>NC_090878.1:35478877-35488877 GCF_036669935.1 Montipora foliosa
CTTATTTTAGAGAACTGGGAAGGTGGATACATTAATAACAACAAGATTGGGACCGAGATCTTGACAGACCAAGTTGGGCGAAAAAGCTTCTTTTTGATTGTTTTTTGTCAATTTAACAAATCGAAAGTGGTTTAGCGTTGTCTGTACTCTTATCGACAACGATATTCGTCATTACAGCGGTCAAAGTATTGTGGACTCACGAGGAAACCACAAAGAAAGTTTTTATTTCAGAGCAAGACCAAAATCATGACACGAAGAAAGAGCAAGCGTTGTCAATATCTTTCTCGCAATATGATTGGCTTATTTCCCAAAATAGGCGTTCCTGATTGGCTATTACTTTGCGTGACAAATTGACGCGAGCATGACGCGTCAGCATTGTCTAGACATTGTCCAGATTGTCGACAACGGAAAATTAGCCAATCAGATTGCGAGATTACAAGCAGTTGTGGTAAAAACTTCATTAATCTGAGTATATTCCTTCACGTGACAGCACGCAACAGTGTGAAGCTTGGTATCGAGGACGGTAAGATACCTGACAAAGTTTTCAAGGCTTCAAGTGTTTGGGACAAATACCATCGCTCAGACCGCGGGAGACTCAACTCAGTGGCGACAAATCGATATCGTGGTGCGTGGTCCGCTAAAAAGAACGACAAACGGCAGTGGGTACAGATAAAACTGAATCGACCAACAACAATCACCGGTGTAGTAACGCAAGGTCGACAGGACGCTGATCAGTGGGTGATGCAATACTCCCTCTGGCTTAGCGTGGATGGACGAAATTTCAAGCACTATAAAGAAAATGGAAAAGTTAAGGTAATATTTGCTCTCAGTGGAGTATTTAATTAAATAACCCAAAAATGTATTTTTTGCTTGCGAAAAGGCTACATATACACCAGGGCTGACGGCAAGGTCTTCAACGTTGCCCGACTGCGTGCGAAAACAAAAATCACTCACGTGCTCATCCGCGAGATGCTGTTCGCCGACGACGCAGCCTTGACTTCTCACACAGAAGACGGCCTGCAGCAGCTTGTCAGTCGTCTCTCCCATGCCTGCAAGGAGTTCGGTCTGACCATCAGTTAAAGAAGACCAATGTGATGGCACAAGACTCAGACCACCCTCCTACCATCAGCATTGAGGGACACACGCTGGAAGCTGTGGAGAACTTCACCTACCTCAGGTCCACCATCTCCAGCACACTGAACATTGAGATAGAGGTGAATAACAGGATTCCCAAAGCAGCAGCAGCAGTCATGGCCAGGCTAACTAAGAGAGTCTGGAACAACTCCAGCCTGACTGAGAAGACCAGACTGCGTGTCTACCAGGCCTGTGTGTTCAACACTCTTCTCTATGCCAGTGAGTCATTGACCACCTATGCGAAGCAGTAGAAGAAACTAAACAGCTTCCACATGAGATGCCTGCGGCGCATTCTCCACATCCACTGGGAAGAGAGAGTGCCAGACACGGAGGTGCGCGAAAGAGTCAACACGAACAGTGTGTTTGCCATGGTTAGCGAGAGAAGCCTACGCTGGCTTGGCCATGTCAAGCGTATGGAACCTGGCCGCATCCCCAAAGACATCTTGTATTGTGAACTGACAGAGGGCAAAAGAAGAGCTGGACGCCCTCTCCTCCGATACAAAGACGCCTGAAAAAGAGACCTCAAACTGTGTGGCATAGACATTGACACTTGGGAGAAAGAGGCAAATGAGCGCCCAGCCTGGCGCCAGGCCGTGAGGCAGGGCTCGAAAGTCGCAGAGGAGAACAGGAGGGCGATGGCAGTCCAGAAAAGACAAAAGGGAAAACAGGGGAGAAACCAGCCATCCCAGTCATACCCCCCCATGTTTGCACGAAGTGCAACAGAGACTGCAGATCGTGGGGCGGCCTCCTCAGCCACTCGTGCAGTTGTCAACGACAGTGATGCTGTATCATCGTCTCTCGCAGACGGACGGATGCCGACGACGAGACTGGAACTAACCTGGAATGGACGCCCATGGTACCGGGTCTCTGATTCAAATTATTTTCCGTATTTTGCTCAAATACGTAACTGTTATTTTATATAATTGTGTTTTTGTGACTGTGGCTCAATGGTAGGGCTGGTGGACAAGCAAAAGGAAGATCTCCTCTCGGCTTTGAAAACAACTAGACCCTCCGTGAGGGTACGCTGGGTTGCCTGTGGTACGTGCACCGTTCCAAACATTTTTTTTCAAGGTCATTAAAAAGTCATACCAGAAGAGGCCATTTGGCTCACAGGTCCTCACACGTTCGTACGACGAAACAGATCTGTCCTTGCGTAATATGTAGCTCTAACAGTGCACGATATTGTTTTGGTATTGTCTATCATTGTAGTGCCATGGTAGAAGTCTTGGGTAAATAGTCTGAGAAGACATGTGGTTACTAGCAAAGTACTGAACCCAGAAAGATTGAAGAAAATAAATGGGAAGTGAGAAACATTGGCTTCTGGGCTGACATGTTGATAAACTTCTTTTCACCACAAGTTTAAGCGTGCCCGCTGAGCATCGCACAGCTTTGTAATGCCGAAGTTCACTGAAGTTAAGCCCTATTCGGCGGGGTTAGAATTTGGATGGGAGACCAAAACAATACACCCCTCATAAAACAGAAGCATCGGACCGAAAATACTATTAACGCTAACAAATGCGAACTCAGCAAGGTACAGATCTTGTTAGCTTGCTTTATGCAAAAACAAATATTGATGCAAAAGTAAATAACAATTGATACACAGTTTTTAGAAAGAGCAGAAGGAAGTCACCAGGACGGTCGATCGAGAATAACATATTTACGACATGAAAACAACATTAATTTTGAACCGTGAATATAGAATATAAAAAGTTACGATCAGCGACAAACATTTTTGGAGATTTTTGCTACGTTCAAATAAATCGCAAAATCGAAAGTAACATGGCCGGAATTCAGCGGGCGCCGTGATTAAGTTACCGCGGCATGTTTACTCGCCAAACAGTGAAGCATCTGTGTCAAATGATGACAAGATACCGGGTTTTTGTAAGTTTCTTTTTCTGTCAAGTGTTATAAAGTTTGACAATGAAATGAGCGAAGTCAAAACAAAGATCACAATCGCCCAACTCTTGTTTTATATGCAAAGTCAAAATTTACTCTCCAAGACGCGTTCGACGTTATTTATCACCAGGTAATTTCATCATTTTGGAAATGGCAGCTACTTTATTATTCATCTGCGTCACAATTTTTCACTGATTTTGGGGCTCATTTTGTGGAAACTCAAGCACGCTTCCAACAGGCCTGTGAACCCTTCCTGCTTACAGAGCAGTACTAAAAAACTTCTCCCATATCACATTTCAACCTTAAGCTCGGAAATTCAATACACAACATATTATAATTCACAAAGGCAGAAAATACCACAGAATCCTTTTCCAGCAAAAAATTTATTGAAACGAACAACATATTTGCTCTTAGAGGCGAAAACCTCTTCCTATTTTATTGCGTGCGTGAAGGTAAGAAACTCAATCGTGTCAAATTACCATGTACTTCAGGTAAATACAGCTCACTTTGATTTCGGCTCGACGGGCGATAGATTGTTGTCGAAGTCCAGTACTCGTCGCTTTTAAGATTCCACCGCCTGTATATCCAATTGAGTTGCCATTATTGAGCTTCATAAGGGTATATTTTGTTCAAAGATCCACTAAAACGCCACTCGCGTTACATGACTTTCGACGCCATTGCCGGTTAAGTTAATCGTTCTACTGTGTCCACCAGAGAAATCTATGCATTTCCCACTACCCTCTCGATCCTAAGAAAATACGCGCAGAAGGCTCTATGCACAAAGCCACCACTTAGCAAGGGAGTCACAGGCAAGACTTTTACCGACACGGAAAAAAATTAAAAAACGACGAAATCAACGCAGACCTCGACTGGGTTTGCCAAAGGCAACCCAGTAATCAGGTTTTGTTTTATATGTACTCCGGCCTCACTGAAACGTGAAAAATGATATACGTTATTGAATTATCTTAAATTTGAGGCAGAACGGTTCGAAGCTAAAGTATTTCTATCGTATAACAGAAGCATCACAGAGAACTAAACAACTTTTCAACTGTATCAGTGACGCCCAAAAGTGTAATTTCTTAAGAAATATATAGCTGTGTGTCATCTGCGTACGCATGCACACAAGGAAGGTACTTTTCAATGATCAAAAAAAAAGCTTACTAGAGTATAAGAAGAATAACAATGGTCCAAGACACGAACCTTGAGGCACTCCACACGTTGTCATGAATACCTTAGAGACTCCACCGTCAAGTGTCACTCGTTGGGATCGACCACACAAATATGACGAGAACCACTTTAAAGCTTTGCCAGATATGCCAAATGATTTCGTCAGACGTTCCAACAAGATACTATGATCGACTGTGTCGAACGCAGCGCTTAAAGGCCGGGAACACGTCGAAAGAAGTTGCTGGACACGACAATGGGTGTCAAGAAGACAAGAAAGAGGGGCTTACTACACTATTTTTAAAGAACTGGCTATTGAGGATTCTTGTGGATTTGCAGAATACTTGAGAATTCCTTATGGCAAATTCATCGAGCTGCTGAACATCATTGGTCCTTTAGTACAGAAGCAAGATACTCCTATGGGAATGTCAATTCATCCTAGTGTTGACCCTAAGGTATCTAGCAACTGGAGAAAGTTTTCAATCATTATCATTTCAATTTCGAATTGGAAGAACAACGATTGGAGAAATTGTCATGCAAGTTTGCACAGCTATACTCAATACCTTAAAGGAAGAAGATCTCAAAACACCAAACAGCGAAGAAAAGTGGCGTGAAATTACCGAAGTATTCCTTACTAGATGGAATATTCCCAATAACATCGGGCTATGGAAAACGAATTGTGATCCAAAAGCCAGCATTTTCAGGATCTCATTATCATGACTGTAAGGGCAACGAGAGCATTATTGCCTTGGTGGTTTCTGGGCCGGACTACGACTGCCTTTATGCTGACATTGGAACAAATGAGAGAGACCCAGATGGCCATGCATGGGCAAGGTGCAATTTAAAAGAAGCACTAGATGACCCAACTAATGCACTTCGTATTCCATCCCCACAACCCCTGCCAAGTCGCACTGTACCTGTGCCCTTTGTCCTAACAGGGGATGAAGCCTTTGGATTAGCAAAGTACATGTTAAGGCCTTACCCACAGAAAAAAATTCAAATTATCGTATTTCGAGGGGTAGAAGGATCTCTGAAAATATTTTAGGCATATTGTGTAATAGATGGCGCTGTCTTTGAGTACTCTTCCTTCTAAGTCCAGAAAAAGTCAAAGTAATTGCCCTGGCCATACTAGTACTTCACAATTGGCTTCGAGCAGACATTAGTACCAAACATGTGTATTGTCCCCCTGAAATAATGGATCAGGAAGACCTTCGCACAGGAGAGTTTATTCCAGGCACATGGAGAGATGATACTCCCAGGGAATCTTTTCTGGACCTTGAAGTTTGCTTATCAAGGAATTCCACGAGAGTTGCTAAAGAGATGCGTGAAGAGTTTACAAGCTGGTTTAACGATAAAGGAGATGTAGCATGGCAACAGAAAATGTGTGGACTCTAACACATTATAGTTAAATACTTATCACACAGATGGGAAAAAAGCTTGTCAAAGTTATTTGCGGTATAATTTCTGAAGTGAAATATTCTTGTTGAGTTCAGTGAAATGTGTTTTATATTGAGCACAGAATCTTTGTAAATATTTTTTTATTATAACTCAACCTAAAGGGGTACTATAAATTAAAACCCACAGAGGAAATAAACATATGATATTCCTAAGATGAGAAGAGGTAAGTGGTTGCTAAAATTATCGAAATGTCGTGCTGTGTAAATGATGCAGTTCAATCTCAACAACTTGTTTCCTACATACCATATAAAATCAAGTTGATGTTGACAAAATTATTGTTTATTAGTTGCGTTTTTTTAAACAAGATAACATTAGATCCCAACACATGCAGGAAAATCCCTTTTGTCAACTGCTCATCTTTTTTCGATTCTTCGACTGAAATGTGCTCAATTTACAAATAGGAAGTCCAATTGCAATAAAAACATGGCACAAGCAACCAGGCTTAGTATATGCCTGAAATATCAAAGTATCAAACAGTGAACATCAATGTCTTAGAGTGCTATCAATAATTGTAGCTGCTTGTGTAGTGCATTGCTGGATGGTAATTAGTGTTATGATATGTCTCATAGCTACTAGGTGTCGAGGCCCTGCTCTGTCGATCAAATTCATAGTCACTGACCGGAATATTACGAGAGGATGCATCTTGACTTTCTTCAGTGTTATATAAGATATCACCAATGCATTTTTTAGCTTGACGAAATTTTTGCCTGCTTAGTTTTGAAAGAGTTATTCCTACATAAGTTCCAAATGCCACAGCCTCTGCATTTTCCACCATACCACCCTGATCGTGCATCCTTGTTGAAGCTGGTGTTTCTTTCATGGCTTGAATAGCATCATTTGTCTCTTTGACCTTTTTCTCGGTTTTAGATTAGAGGGTTCCTCAATTAAAGCCATTGTCTCGTCTGTTTCACAAATGCTAGTAAGAAACTGTAGTTGATCATAAAAAGGAAATGTTGGCTTATAAACTTTATCAGGTCCTGAACCAGAGGGTTTCACTGAAGCTTTACGGTGTTCTTGTTTGAACTTCTTTTCCAGTTCTTTCCATTTTTTCTGAATCTCTGAAGAGTCATACTTGTCATGCAGCTCCTTAGACATCATGTCATAAAGAAGATCTTTGTTTTGGAATTGTTGATGGTAAGAGGGAATATTATGATTCCATAAACATTCATTTGCTTGAAAAAAGCTGATGAGCATGTCTAAAACAAGATGCACGGTATAGGTAAGTTACACTAAAAGGCAATTAAAAACAGTAATACTTGTAATGTAATTAGGTGGTTTCAATGGAACAATGCTACATAATAACAATTATGATGATAATAATAATAATACTATTATTATTATTATTGAACATTATTATTATTGTCTTTAATATACATTATTATGTATCATATCAAAAGTCAATTACAGTTCATTCCTACTGATCCTAAACCTTACAGCTTACTTCTTCACAACATTTATCTACCTAAATCTACAGACAAGTATTCAGTTAAAGTAAATCATCAATTTTCAAAATCTAGATTTTATTTTTGGTGCTTTTTCTGTTTGGCTTGTTTTTGAAGGGGCAGGTTAGAAGATAGAATCATTATACGGAGATGATTAATCACCTATTTCCTCGTCTGACCAAGAGCTGGGTTCTTCTTCCTCTACAGCTGCAGAAAGTTCTCGCAAAAAGGACATATCGTTCCAGTAAGCCCATTTTACTTGCTCGTCACTAGAGGAATTTTTTTTGAAGTAACGTAAAGCAGGGGCGGTGGAGTTGCAATTCTATGCAGAAATGATTGGAAGATTAAGGAGATAGATGTGAGTGGAAACGAGTATGAATGTTTGTGGGCGAAAGTATCTACGACAAATCAAGATTATTTTGTTGCTTCAGTCTACCATCCAGCGACCTTTGATTATTGTGAAACTACTTTCCACTGCATTTTGCTTCAGTTTTATTTGGTAAGAGTGTTTCTAAAAAAATGCACCAGTTGTCCTTCAGGGTGCTTGCGAATGAATGGATGAATGAATGAAAACTTTATTTAAAACACGGTAATAATATCAGCATGACAATAGAAAACAAAGAAGAAATTCATCTTAAGTAAAATTTTCTATTAACTGGTTTACATATTTGCCGTGTGGGAGTCCGATACAGAGAGCCATTTATGAATTCTTCTCCTCAAGTTGCGTAGAGATTTTGTAGAGCGGATATCCTCAGGAAGATCGTTCCAAAGAGAAGCTCCGCTATAACTGAAGCTACGCTTCAGGTAGTCAGTTCTTGGTTTCGGCAAGTACAATTTTTGACTTGCGTCACGAACGTCAAAGGACAGAGTTCTCGGAGTGAACATGCTACAAAGATAATTTGGGGCGAGCTTATTAACTCATTTGTACATCAAATTTGCCTTTTTCTTCGTCCTTCTAACTGATAAGTTATCCTAGCTGAGAGAGTTGAGAAGATAGTTAGAGTTCGTATTATAACTTGATTTAGTAATTACTCTAGCAGCACGATTTTGTAGTTTTTGTAGTTTCTCACTCAGCTGTTGAGACAAGCCATCTCAAATGTGGTTGGACAAGACCTTTATATATTTTAATAGCGGTATGCATTGAGATAAAAGGTCTGACTCGCTTAAGTACACCGATACTGGAAGCGACCTTTTTTGAAGTTACGTGTATGTGTTCCTTCCAGGATAGGTTTTCATCTATGTTCAGTCCGAGAGCTTTGCTGTGATCTGTTTGGCGAACGATGTAAAGAGCACAGAAAGCCAGCTAAATTCTCAGGCTTTGTATCGTGTTCAAAACAATTTTTTTTCATTGAAAACTCCCATTCCGTCGGTATTTGTTCTGTTCTAAACCGGTCAAAGTGGGACACTACGGTGTATTACTGTCTCATATTTTGCGCGTTTTCTTGACCAAATATGGTAAAATGGCGTGAGAGTGGAATAATAAAGAAAACATATTGAACTAGGCGGACGATGTTCTTTATGTTAAGCAGCGATGAAATCATTTGCGTCCTAAGTTGTTTATGGTTTGCGAAGTGGTAACAGCACTCTGGGCCTTCGACTAATGTGGAACTAGTTCCATCCTATAACTAATTGTCGTATGAGAATCGAATTTGTTGGTTTGCTACATTGTTCCGCGAGGAACAAACTTATTGATGTCCTGAAGATTGTAGCTTGAAACAAAGTGACCATTTAACATACCTGACGGTAAAGGTCCAGGTCGAGGAGGAGGCACCGGCGGTCGGGGGCCAAGTCTTGCTGTGGGCCGTATCACAGGCTTAACTTTCTCACCTAGACAGAAAATACAATTGCCACTACTCATTGGCGTTGCACACAACATTTGAAAGCAAACTCAACATGCAATACAACAAACAACCCATGCAGGAAATTTCTCAAACATCACTTCTTAGATTTGGATTTGCGGCAAAACGCTAAGAATAAAATGAAACATTCAAGCAGCGGACTGAGTACATTGCGTTTGATGGGGTTGAAATGTAAAACCCGCCGGCCACCACCTAAGAGAATATACTTGGCCATTAGTCATACCATGAAACGTCACCACGAGAAGACTCATTTTTTAGCTTAATATGAAGCTTAAATACTCTCTGTCTACAGAGATGCTTTACGCGCCTTTGCTTATGCTTTCATTCACTGTGAAGTAACCAATGGAACAGAAATAACCGACAAAAAGCTACAAAGAAATACTAGAAAAGCTGGCCAATCGAATAAAAATATATATTTGCAATGAGTCAAGCGCCGCTGCCGCTCTTGGACTTATAAAATGTTATCGGGTATTTCGGATTGATTTTGTCACCTCACGCGGCTCGCGTCGCAATAAATTAGTACAAAACAAATTTCAATAAAGCACATTCAATACTGATCACCATTGTTGGTAAAAGTACTCATTTTTTCTTGTCTCTGACAATAAAAAGCAAAAAAAGCATATATACTATTTATTGGATATACTCTTCCTGGCAATTTTTTTTCACCATGGCTCTGCTGCAAACGTTGCCGCTGACAGTCACACAACAAATTGGGTACCGTTCAATTCGGGAATATTTTCAGGAATGCTTTTAACTGCTACCCAAACAAAAGCATATCATACAAATGTTATATGAAACAATAATTAGAATTCCAAACAAGTCTCGAAATAAAATAAGTAAATATCCAACTATTAATTTATAAAGAGATTACAAATGTCACTCGGCTTACCACGAAAGGAAGTCAGCAAATTCAGTTTTAGTTAAAAGTTTGTGGTATCTCAATGAATCGATTTGGGCTCGTAGTGATCTTGAACTCAAATGTACGTAAATATACTGCTTTTAGCGGCCCAGGGCTTGGCATATTCTTGAATTGATTGTCGGTCATAC
>NC_090878.1:35503877-35511377 GCF_036669935.1 Montipora foliosa
GAACTTTCCTAACTGTAAATCCTTTAAGACTAGACATATCACAAATTTAGTTGCTAGGAGAGCATTTTAATCACAAACGAAACGTGAAGAACAAGAAGCCACGCATACTTGATCAAAGTGTGCAAATTAATGACGCGGACCAAGATAAAATACTGTTATCCAAATAGTTGAATTGAATTCTCTATTGGTTTAAAATAACTGGTTATTAATTCCGGCGAGGTTTAGGGTTGTGAAGGGAAAGTAAATATATGAGGCTCTTGTCTTGCTTAGCATTAAGTGAGACTTCAAAGCGAGGAGACATTCCGTAATCGGAATACTAATGGCTGAATTGTTCAATGTTATCTTACTCGTCTTTTGCTTCACGACAACCTCCATTCGGAATCTAACCGGATAAGAAAAGTGAAACTTAGTCTACTCATATGTGATTTACTTACTTACTTTCTCGAAGTAGAAGCAGAAATAGAAAGCGGGATAGTTCGATCAAGCAATAAACAATTAACTAGACCCAGTAGTAAGGGAACTAGACGCTACGTGAGCGTAATCTGGGTTACCTGTGGTACATGATACACAAAAACAGAGGGCACTGAGTTGGGTGATATTGAAGGGGCGGCAAATGGATTTTCCCAGGAGTAATTCTGGATGGGCCAACCCCGAAAATAACACAACAAAAAAGCCTAGGAATCCAATAGGTACTCCTGGTAACTCCTACAATAGAAGAAGCAGACGTGTGGATCGAGCTCGTATGCGCAATTATTTAATCATTCCCAGAACTGCTCAGTCAGGAAGCGAAACACTTCTTACTCTTGTTTCATTTGCTCAGAAACGAAACGTATTTATCTTAACTTCAGGTTAAGATGTCTACACAGTTTGCTTTCGAGTAATTCGAGATTTGTCTTCTTTTCGGCAAAAGTTACGACTATTTTAGTGAAGAGAATGCATGTTTTATCAACTATCATAGTTTTAACTGCGTCTAAAAACCAAACCAGACAAGTAGTCAAAATTTTCCGCCACCGTTTTTTAAAGTCTTTTTGGCCTCCCGCTCAAATCCAGACGGAAACGAAGTTGATTAGGGAACGGCTGTGTGATCTTCTTACGACTACAAAACTCCAGCGATAAAATTCAAACACGCTTTATTCTGCATTCAACTGCCTATGACGGCGCGAACTCAACCCATGCGGTGAAAGCGAAAAGCGGTTAAGACTAGAAAACAAACAGATACAAAAATTACTTAGTAAAATGAACTAATCGTAAACAGAAACTCGACGAAAAGATACACTTACATTTGTTAGGAGCTGGTAACTGAATATTGACTCCTTGAAGCGAAGAAAGTAGCAAACTGCAGAAAGCGAAACTACAAGAACTACTCACAAGCGAAAATGACTGATCGAGAACCCTAGAAATGACTAAATTAAGCCTTAAATACCTCTAAGAGAACGAATAAATTAAGCACTAAATTCCTAATTAAAAGACTGACAACTGCATTCCTAAGAGAGGAATGCAACCCCGCTAATGAGTAGGCGTTTGGATCTAACACGCTGCACTTTGTGAAATAGCGCGCTATATTTGGAAAAACTGACTTTTTTATGTGAAGGAATATATGTTCGTAATCTACAATTTTAAGCTTTCAGAAAATATATACTTTACCGGGATTTTGCGTCAAACGTCCGACCGTAAAGCGGCGCCAAACAATGACGGTCATCTGGGGTACACTGATACCTTAAAACTCTACCACTACGACAGACATTAGGTCTTACTAAAGCTAAACTTGGTTGAAAGCCTGTCATTAAAAGGCAGGTAGAAATATTTCGCAACTCTTGGATGCATAATAGAGTGATACTAAGTTCCTGACTAAAAAATTGTTGCGGCCTAATTTTCTATTTTAATTTTAAAAGAAAGACAGCTCAAACGTTATCTCACATGTTTGATTTGAATCTTCTGGCAAAAGCTGTGATGAACTTTCAATCCTCACTGATGTCTGACTTAAACCCTTTGTATCTGAGCGAGATTTTGTACAGCGCACACACTCAGGGGCACCCAACGAATCTGTTCCTCACATTATCTGTTCCCCAGAGAAATCTTGCTGGCTGGCAAAAATACAGGTGTTTCGATGAGCTGGCTGGGAAATTTTGTTATTGATAGAGGTTTTGCCTGGGAATTACTGACTTTTTCTAGCATTTCAACCTGAGCTGGCTGTAGAAAATCTGAAGACTGAGGACGACTAAAAAAAAAAAAAAAAAAAAAAAAAAAAAAGAACCCCTTCCCTCTCCCAGAGAATAGTCATAAACATACAATGGCTGGTCAGAGTGATTGCGCTTGCGGAAAAAACCTGTTTTGTCCCGGTTTTGTCGCTTTTGTTCGATCGTTTTGGATCGAGGGATTTGAAAGCGCTCGGAATTCCTGGCTGGGAAATAAATTTGATTTGCTGGCTGGGAAACCAACCAATTTTATCTAGCTGGCTGGAAAATTTCTTGTGTGTCTTGCTGGGAAAAAGGAACAGATAATGTTTTCCCAGCAACACTGAAAAACACCTGAAAATGCCTTAATAACATTTATTTTCATTAACTGGGGTATAATAATACATTTTACAACAAATTGGTCGTTGGGTGCCCCTGCACACTTCCAAACGAACGAACAACTTCTTTCTTGTCAATGAAATGCGAAGGTTCGTTTACACTGTATTCACGTACACTCTGGAAAGGCTAATTAGCAACACACTAATTCAGGAATCAGGGTGGAACTCCTACCACTACTTATACCACAGCCCTTAAGTGTTACTCAAGCTATACACGGGCGAGAGCATGTCATTAAAAGGCCAGCAGAAATATTCCGCAGTTCCTGGAATACATAACAGAGTATAAGCTAATAATAGTAGTTTTTCCAACATTCATTTTAAAAAATGAGAAATCTTGATGTCATTTCACTTGACTGTATTTGTATTTATGTGATAACAGCGTTAATGAAAAACAAGTTCTACTAGAGAAATAGTTAAGACTGACTGTTTAAGGGCATGGAAGAGAACCTTTCTTGGCCCCAGAATTGATCCCTGTCCACATTATTTCTCCGGGCCTCCATTGTGGGTTTTGTATACAGGGTCTGGGATCAAATCTAAAGGCTTTACCCATTCTAGATACGTCAAATGTAAAAGGCTTTTTACATGTTTGTAAAATTCCAGTTAAAGCAGTGACTTCCTTGGCGTTATCGTTACTGTACTTCCAAAATCTCTGCATTAATTCTGGCGAGCTTCCATGAATGCCCATGAAGGAGTCGCACGCGTTGGTCAACTTTTCAAACATCTTCACTTTCTCTGGTCCTTTAGTGTGATGAAGCCTTTGGTCGTCAAAATGAATTAAATTGTCGCTTTTATTAAAGACGCTGTTAATCCAAATAGGAAGTTGCTGATCCGCGTGTGGATGACAAAGGATTCGCTGAGGGTCTTGAGACAAAAAGCGCACAATGACGTCATTAGTAAATAGCGTCCAAGCCTCGTCCATATAAATGAGACCTGTATCACAGTGATACCGGCCCCAGCTTAATATCTTGGTAGGCCTGTGGCGTAACTCAAATTTGAGCCTCTCAAGGCACAGGAAATAGTCATCATCTAGTCGGAGGAAATACGTGAATTTGTACTTGACCGCAGCCCACATCATTTGGTAGAGATATCGAAGGCCAAACGTTCTGCCGCCAACAACTGGTTGAAATTCTATGTCTTTGTAAATGCTTTTTTCATTGGCAAGGTTCGCTTTATCCTGTTTGGGTATTTGAATGCCGTCAGTGAAAAACTTGCACCGCACCTAAAACAGAGTACGGAATCAATAAAAGCGAAAGTTCGCCTTATGCATAATGCGTTTATAGCCCATCTTTTAGGGCGTAGCCTCTTATTAAACTCTGGCGCGCATTTAAGACGCACCGTCATAAAGTAATTACCATTTATTCCTCATCTTTAGTTGCCATGATTATACTTTAACTATGTCTTCTGTATGGTGTGCTGCTCGCATAAACTATTTCTATTTTTGCGCCCGACTTTTTGTGCCTTTGTCGCATGTCAATATAGTACACCTCTGGTTTGAACACAATTGCATAATCACAAATGCAAAGGAGAAGAAATTGAACCTTCGACGTGCCATTTTGCTATAATTGCGTTGACCGACCATGTGTCACGCTTGCTTGAACTTGGCTTGTTATCGGAAGGCACATTCGAAGTATTTTCCAAAGCTCAGTCTAAAGCTGGACAGAAAGTTGTTATACAGTCGGTCAAGTTCTCTTATATATCATCCAATTCCCGAGCATACTACAGCGTGGGAAAATGCACTTTGGTTTCAAAATCTCTTAAATTACGCAGTGTCCTGAGAATGTTTGATCAAGTCTGCACGTACGCTGGGCGGTCATTATTTGTTTTGAATCGGGAGCTTAGGCAGGCACATTTTTTTAAACGGGCAGGGTACATTTCGCGTGCCAGGACAGTTATGTCGCCCAGATCTTTATACTAGTTAAAACTCATGAAGGAAGAGAGAGAAGTGTTGATCAGGGCTTTGACTGGTAACTGGTACAACTTAAAATGCAGTGGTGGACGAACCTTATCGGGTCAAACTTTTAGAGGTACAAGCTCTTAAGCCACCTTATTTTCCAGTCAAGAAATACTAACCTCTCCGTGACATTTCGTCCACCATGTCTGCCTTATTGCATCTCTCCTCTCTTGTCTTGAAGGCGCCGTAGATACAATAATAAGAAGGAAGATGGTTTGTTTTGTCTCGAGCTCTTTCAAATCACTGAATTCCGTTGTTGAAAACATACAATCGCTTCTACTGGGCTTTACATGCGTCAAGTTAGCGAACATGTTCACAAGTGGTTGAAGGTGTGTGAATCTTAGTTGTGGCAGGAGACCACCACTATCATGGGCTCCTGGTTGCGGTGCTTTGATGAACAACCTCTGGAGAGTTCCAGAAACGGAGAGGTCGCTACCAAAATTCAACAGCGCAGACAACGCGAGAGCGGAGAGAAATACCCAAAGGATAGCGCAACTCTGTCTAGTTGAGCAAATTTTCTTTCTGCGAAGTATAAACATTGTTACGCTGGCCAGTCTAGAGACAAGAGAGACAAAAAAAAGCATTTAATAACGCATCGATATCCCGTGTATTTTCAAGGAGGTAGTCAACAAAAGAAGAAACAATCAAGGGTTTTGAGATTGGGTATTTTGAATTTCACAGTAAGCGATCCATAAATTAACTTTCTGTTGAAGAATATTTGTTGCTCTTAACTGCAATAAGGCCATTTGACAGCTATTATCTTAGGGCATCCAAACAAATTTATTTTCAAAACCTCTGTTTTCTGTTTCATGAACAATGAAGGTATTCAAGAATTTTTGGTTCTGACTAGCGTTTCCTCGTCTTTTTTGACCGTCCTCTCTAGACCATAGAAAACGGATATATGAGAACATCCTTATTCACCATTTATATGAACCGCGCCTTCGGCGAATAATTGTTAATTATATTGATCGTTCATTAATTGCTCACCGATTGGTTCGGGAACTTTATGACCATAAACAGTTTTATAAACACTAGTGGCGGCCATTTTAACAATTCTTTGATTAAGTGGAGACAACAGGCTTAATTGTCTAAGTGAAGGGGTAGTTTCTAAAGAAACTGTGATGCTGCGTCGGTGGGGAAGTAGTATACAAAAATTTGGTTTTATAAACGGAGTTGATAATGTCAATTGGCCACCGTACAGAGATTCTAAAAGCCGACGTTTCGAGCGTTAGTCCTTCGTCAGAACCAATCGAGGGATTATGGGTTACGTGTAGTTTTTATAGTAGAGTAGGAGCTACGCTATTGGTGGTAACATGGCAACGTGAAAAATAGGAATATATTAGTTAAATGAAAAGCGTTCGTTAATACCGTGAGGATTAAGGGTGCCGATTTGAAGATGATTTTTTTTTCCAGATTCTTGCGGCTTTCCGTCGTACCTAGATGTAGGGAAAGGCCGCAAATAGCCATGTGTTTTTTGGAGTGGTTAGGCAGATTAAAATGGCGAGCGACTTGCTTAGATGCATCCTTGTCATTCTTCTCAACATCGCGAAGGTGTTCGCGGAATCGGTAACGTAGTCGTCTAGCTGTCTCACCATTGTATAATTTATTGCATAACGTACAGGTTATGCAATAAATGGCATTTGCGGAGGTACATGTCAACTGATTGATGATCTTAACAGATCGCTTAGGTCCCGATATCTTGTTAGTGTTAACAATGAAAAGACAAGTTTTGCATCGTGAGCGCGCGCATTTGAAAGTGCCGGGTTGCTCGTTGGTTTTGAGCGCGCTTCTAACTAAAAAGTTGCCTACGTTTTTGTCGCGTTTGAATGAAATAAGTGGAGGTTGTGAAAAGATTCTACCAGTCTCGGGATCATTTTGGAGTAATTTAAAATTACTAAGTGATTATGAGGATGGAAAGTGAGGGTGAATGGAATTCTGTCATTCTTATCTTTTTGTGACGTTTGTAGTGATGACTGTCGATCAAATTGTTGGGCGCGATGATGGCCCGCTTTGACCACAGAGACAGGATAGCCACGTTTTTCGAAGAACTGGCACATCTCCTCTGATTTGCTGGAAAAATCGGAGTCATCACTACATAGACATCGAAGTCTAAGAAATTGAGAATAAGGAATGGAGTTCTTGACATGTGATGGATGTGACGATGAATACAACAAATAACATTGCCCACTGAGGTTGATCACGTAAGATAAACAATGTTTGATAAAATTGAGAATTCTTCAAGTCTCCTCCAATTTTAACAACTAGTAGTAATCTCGGATTATTACTGTCGCTTTGGAAGCAAAGGTGAAGCGTAAAGGCAAGGTAATAATCTTATGGGGTCGAAGTTTGAGGATACGAGCATGTACTTCTTGAGATGGTTGCCATAAGCGCCGATTACTATGACTCGTGTGACAGGATTGAAATACTTTTCCTTTTGCGAGAAACAATTTGCCTTACAACGAACGCAAAGCAATCAGAGAGTTGACAAACAACCCTGAAATAAACATCAAAAAGGCGGCCAAAGGAACAAAAACAGTTATTATGAGCTAGCATGATTAAATTAAAGAAGGTCAGAACTAACTTGACGACCTTGACAATTATAGCGGAGCTCCGCGCGCTGATCACCATAATTAAGAAAATATGGCAACCCAAACAAAGGAGACTAATGTCACGCATGCGCATTATCAATGGCAGATTCAATTTTATTTGCATTGTGATTGGTTGAAAACCTTCGAGACAGTCTTAGAACGCGGGAAGAAAAGATGTCTACGCTGTCGCTAGTTGTAGTTTTTATTGCATTCACTTTCAATGCTATCAATGCACTTGTGGTACAAATACCGAAAGAAGATGGACAAAAGCTAGAAAGACCTCGGCAATTCCTTCTACTTGGGAAAGTCCTTTATCTCTGATGAAACGAAACATGCTTAGATCGGCTGTTTTAGAATGATGCGATGTGCTCAGACTTGTCAAAGAATTG
>NC_090878.1:35516377-35526377 GCF_036669935.1 Montipora foliosa
GTCACTCACAACTGCATGAATTACAAAACTAAATCATAAAAGGAATAGTGACGTTATCTGAATGAAGACAAAACGGCTAAGATTCGTTATCGTTGGATGCAATAGTTTATGCCTTTCATATGGATATGAAACTCTTCAATGAAAACTTCTTGTTCATGCACAGCACGAAATGAAAACTGTCACTGACAATTGCGTAGGAAAACGTACTCGTGTGTAAGCGAGCTTTATTATTTGACGGGTTATGAGAGTACCTCAGTCTCTCGATAAATAACTCCTATAAGGAAAAGGTTGAACTTTCCTAAGCACAAATCACTCAAGCCTAGACATATCACAAATTACGTTTTTAGCAGAAGGATTTGAATCACAAATGCATAATACATCAAGAACATCAAGTCGTGCATACTCGTTCAAATTGCAAACTGTGCAAATTAATGAAGCAGTTCAACAATGATTGAGTTAAAATGACTGCTATCCAAATAGGTGATTGCTCGATTGCTGCGAAAAGACTGATTCTTTAGTCCCGCGAGATTCAAAGATGTGAAGGGAAAGAACTGACAATGGTCTTGCTTAGCCTTAAGTGAGACTTCAAAGCAAGGAGACGTTCCGTAATCGCAATTCTAATGGCTGAATTGTTCAATGCAATTTTATGCGCCTTTTGCTTCACGACTGCCTCCATTCTGAATGTAAGAGGAAAAGTGAAACTTACCCCACGTAGGAAAAACTAAGCATATGAAATTTATTTACATATTTTTTCAATAAAGAATGGAAAGTAGGATAGTTCGATCAAGCAACAAACAAATAATTAGCTAGACCTAGTAGGGTAAAATATTCAATTACCTTGCGATGTCCTATAGTTCGTTAAAACTGGTTCAGCAGCAATAATGGATCCCGCTACAAATAAATTAAGGGATAAGCAATACTGGTAGATTGTTTGTGTGCGTCCGTCACTCACAACTGCATGAATTACAAAACTAAAACATAAAAGGAATAGTGACGTTATCTGAATGAAGAGAAAACGGCTAAGGTTGGTTATCGTTGGATGCAATAGTTTATGCCTTTCATATGGATATGAAACTCTTCAAAGAAAACTTCTTGTTCATGCACAGCACGAAATGAAAACTGTCACTGACAATTGCGTAGGAAAACGTACTCGTGTGTAAGCGAGCTTTATTATTTGACGGGTTATGAGAGTATCTCAGTCTCTCGATAAATAACTCCTATAAGGAAAAGGTTGAACTTTCCTAAGCACAAATCACTCAAGCCTACCCATATCACAAATTACGTTTTTAGCAGAAGAATTTGAATCACAAATGCATAATACATCAAGAACATCACGTCGTACATACTCGTTCAAACTGTGCGTTAATGAAGAAGTTCAACAAGGATCGAGTTAAAATGACTGTTATCCAAATAGGTGATTGCTCGATTGCTGCGCAAAGACTGATTGTTTCGTCCCGCGAGATTCAAAGACGTGAAGGGAAAGAACTGACAATGGTCTTGCTTAGCCTTAAGTGAGACCTAAGAGCAACGAGACGTTCCGTAATCGCAATTCTAATGGCTGAATTGTTCAATGCAATCTTACGCGCCTTTTGCTTCACGACTGCCTCCATTATGAATGTAAGAGGAAAAGTGAAACTTACCCCACGTAGGAAGAACTAAGCATATTTAATTTATTTACATATTTTTTCAATGAAGAATAGAAAGTAGGATAGTTCAATCAAGCAACAAACAATTAATTAACTAGACCTAGTAGGGGAAAATGTTCAATTACCTTGCGATGTCCTATAGTTCGTTGAAACTGGTTTAGCAGCAATAATGGATCCCGCTACAAATGAATTAAGGGATAAGCAATACTGGTAGATTGTTTGTGTGCGTCCGTCACTCACAACTGCATGAATTACAAAACTAAAACATAAAAGGAATAGTGACGTTATCTGAATGATGACAAATCGGCTAAGGCTCGTTATCGTTGGATGCAATAGCTTATGCCCTTCATATGGATATGAAACTCTTCAAACTTCTTGTTCATGCACACCACGAAATGAAAACCGTCAATGACAATTCCGTAGGAAAACGTACTCGTGTGTAGCCGAGCTTTATTATTTGACGGGTTATGAATGTATCTCAGTCTCTCGATAAATAACTCCTATAAGGAAAAGGTTTACCTTTCCTAACTGCAAATCCTTTAAGACTAGACACATCACAAATTTAGTTGCTAGGAGAGCATTTTAATCACAAACGAAACGTGAAGAACAAGAAGCCACGCATACTCGATCAAAGTGTGCAAATTAATGACGCGGACCAAGATAGAATACTCTTATCCAAATAGTTGAATTGAATCCTCTATTGCTTTAAAGTAACTGATTATTAATTCCCGCGAGGTTTAAGGTTGTGAAGGGAAAGTAAATATATGAGGCTCTTGTCTTGCTTAGCATAAGTGAGACTTCAGAGCGAGGAGACATTCCGTAATCGGAATACTAATGGCTGAATTGTTCAATGTTATCTTACTCGTCTTTTGCTTCACGACAACCTCCATTCGGAATCTAACCGGATAAGAAAAGTGAAACTTAGTCTACTCATATGTGATTTACTTACTTACTTTCTCGAAGTAGAAGCAGAAATAGAAAGCGGGATAGTTCGATCAAGCAATAAACATTTAACTAGACCCAGTAGTAAGGGAACTAGACGCTACGTGAGCGTAATCTGGGTTACCTGTGGTTCATGATACAGAAAAACAGAGGGCACTGAGTTGGGTGATATTGAGGGGGCGGAAAATGGATTTTCCCAGGAGTAATTCTGGATGGGCCAACCCGAAAATAACACAACAAAAAAGCCTAGGAATCCAATAGGTACTCCTGGTAACTCCTACAATAGAAGAAGCAGACGTGTGGATCGAGCTCGTATGCGCCATTATTTAATCATTCCCAGAACTGCTCAGTCAGGAAGCGAAACACTTCTTACTCTTGTTTCATTTGCTCAGAAACGAAACGTATTTATCTTAACTTCAGGTTAAGCTGTTTACACAGTGTGGTGTAGTGGCCAATCAAACTAGAATTTGTAATAGCTGTTATTACAGTTGAACCCACGTCTCAGTGTTAGTTTTAGAAGGCGCGAAAACGAGTCTTTCGGATCAAAACAAGAATTTCTTATCGAAGGACTGTGTGATTTCTTGATTCTTGACTGTTTTATTCGTTTGCTTTCGAGTAATTCGAGATTTGTCTTCTTTTCGGCAAAAGTTATGACTATTTTAGTGAAGAGAATGCATCTTTTATCAACTCTCATAGTTTTAACTGCGTCTAAAAACCAAACCAGACAAGTGGTCAAAATTTCCCGCCACCGTTTTTTAAAGCAAGGTATCAAGAAGACAAAGCAATGTTGATCGCGTTCTCCCGCTCAAATCCGACCGGAAACGAAGTTGATTAGGGAACCGCTGCACTTTGTGAAATAGCGCGCTATATTTGGAAAACCTGACTTTTTTATGTGAAGGAATATATGTTCGTAATCTACAATTTTTAAGCTTTCAGAAAATATATACTTTACCGGGATTTTGCGTCAAACGTCCGACCGTAAAGCGGCGCCAAATAATGACGGTCATCTGGGGTACACTGATACCTTTAAACTTTACCACTACGACAGACATTAGGTCTTACTAAAGATAAACTTGGTTGAAAGCCTGTCTCTAACAGGCAGGTAAAAATATTTCGCAACTCTTGGATGCATAATAGAGTGATACTAAGTTCCTGACTTAAAAATTGTTGCGGGCTAATTTTTTTATTTTAATTTTAAAAGCAAGACGGCTCAAACGTTATCTGACATGTTTGATTTGAATCTTCTGACAAAAGCTGCCATGAACTTTCAATCCTCACTGATGTCTGACTTAAACCCTTTGTATCTGAGCGAAATTTAGTACAGCGCACACACTTCCAGACGAACGAACAAGTTCTTTCTTGTCAATGAAATGCGAAGGTTCGTTTACACTGTATTCACGTACACCCTGGAAAGGCTAATTCAGGAATCAGGGTGGAACTCCTACCGCTACTTATACCACAGCCCTTAGGTGTTACTCACGCTATACACGGGCGAGAGCATATCATCATATCATATATCTTTATTTACCCTCGGATTTTTAGAGTAGCTTGGTGTAGCTAATATTTCTGAGCATTTATCCTCCCAACCATGACACACGACAGAAGACAGACCACAACACCGGGAACTACATGCCCTACTCTTTACGACAAGTGTGCGGCTTCTTTTACGTCCCACAGGATTATGAACATTGAAGGGTTGTGAGACGGGACCTCCAGCTTATCGTCCTTATCCGAGAAGACTAGAGAGTCTAACCATTTGCAGATGTAATTAGAAAGGCCGCACTTTCTCCTCAGCTATTTAAAGACACTGAGTGTTGGTCCGGCCGGAGTTGAACTCACGACCTCCCGCGTAATAGCCCGCTGCTCAACTAACTGAGCCACAGGTGCACGGTGTGTCATGTCATGTCATGTCATTACAAAACCAGCAGAAATATTCCGCAGTTTCTGGAATACATAACAGAGTATTAGCGAATAGTAGTGGTTTTTCCAAGATTCATTGTAAAAAATGAGAAAGCTTTGATTCGAATCTTCTGACAAAAGCTGTCATGAACTTTCAATCCTTACTGATGTCTGAATTAAACCCTTTGTATCTGAGGGAATTTTTGTACAACGCACATACTTCCAAACGAACGAACAAGTTCTTTCTTGTCAAAGAAATGCGAAGGTTGGTTTACACTGTATTCACGTACACTCTGGAAAGGCCAATTAGCAACACACTAATTCAGGAATCAGGGTGGAACTCCTACCACTACTTATACCACAGCCCTTAAGTGTTACTCACGCTATACACGGGCGAGAGCATGTCATTAAAAGGCCAGCAGAAATATTCCGCAGTTCCTGGAATACATAAAAGAGTATAAGCTAATAGTAGTAGTTTTTCCAAGATTCATTTTAAAAAATGAGAAATCTTGATGTCATTTCATTTGACTGTATTTGTATTTATGTGATAACAGCGTTAATGAAAAACAAGTTCTACTAGAGAAATAGTTAAGACTGACTGTTTAAGGGCATGGAAGAGAACCTTTCTTGGCCCAAGAATTGATCCCTGTTTACATTATTTCTCCAGGCCTCCATTGTGGGTTTTGTATACACGGTCTGGGATCAAATCTAAAGGCTTTACCCATTCTACATACGTCAAATGCAAAAGGCTTTTTACATGTTTGTAAAATTCCAGTTAAAGCAGTGACTTCCTTGGCGTTATCGTTACTGAACTTCCAATATCTCTGCATTAATTCTGGCGAGCTTCCATGAGTGCCCATGAAGCAGTCACACGCGTTGGTCAACTTTTCAAACATCTTCACTTTCTCTGGTCCTTTAGTGTGATGAAGCCTTTGGTCGTCAAAATGAATTAAATTGTCCCTTTTATTAAAGACGCTGTTAATCCAAATAGGAAATTGCTGATCCGCGTGTGGATGACAAAGGATTCGCTGAGGGTCTTGAGACAAAAAGCGCACAATGACGTCATTAGTAAATAGCGTCCAAGCCTCGTCCATATAAATGAGACCTGTACCACAGTGATACCGGCCCCAGCTTAATATCTTGGTAGGCCAGTGGCGTAACTCAAATTTGAGCCTCTCAAGGCACAGGAAATAGTCATCATCTAGTCGGAGGAAATACGTGAATTTGTACTTGACCGCAGCCCACATCATTTGGTAGAGATATCGAAGGCCAAACGTTCTGCCGCCAACAACTGGTTGAAATTCTATGTCTTTGTAAATGTTTTTTTCATTGGCAAGGTTCGCTTTATCCTTTTTGGGTATTTGAATGCCGTCAGTGAAAAACTTGCACCGCACCTAAAACAGAGTACGGAATCAATAAAAGCGAAAGTTCGCCTTATGCATAATGCGTTTATAGCCCATCTTTTAAGGCGTAGCCTCTTATTAAACTCTGGGGCGCATTTAAGACGCATCGTCTTAAAGTAATTACCATTTATTCCTCATCTTTAATTGCCATGATTATACTTTAACTATGTCTTCTGTATGGTGTGCTGCTCGCACAAACTATTTCCATTTTTGCGCCCGACTTTTTGTGCCTTTGTCGCATGTCAATATAGTACACCTCTGGTTTGAACACAATTACATGATCACAAATGCAAAGGAGAAGAAATTGAACCTTCGACGTGCCATTTTGCTATAATTGCGTCGACTGACCTTGCGTCACGCTTGCTTGAACTTGGCTTGTTATCGGAAGGCACATTCGAAGTATTTCCCAAAGCTCAGTCTAAAGCTCGACAGACAGTTGTTATACAGTCGGTCAAATTCTTTTATATATCATCCAATTCCAGAGCATACTACAGCGTGGGAAAATGCACTTTGGTTTCAAAATCTCTTAAATTACGCAGTGTCCTAAGAATGTTTGATCAAGTCTGCACGTACGCTGGGCGGTCATTATTTGTTTTGAATCGGGAGCTTAGGCAGGCACATTTTTTTAAACCGGCAGGGTACATTTCGCGTGCCAGGACAGTTATGTCGCCCAGATCTTTATACTAGTTAAAACTCATGAAGGAAGAGAGAGAAGTGTTGATCAGGGCTTTGACTGGTAACTGGTACAACTTAAAATGCAGTGGTGGACGAACCTTATCGGGTCAAACTTTTAGAGGTACAAGCTCTTAAGCCACCTTATTTTCCAGTCAAGAAATACTAACCTCTCCGTGACATTTCGTCCACCATGTCTGCCTTATTGCATCTCTCCTCTCTTGTCTTGAAGGCGCCGTAGATACAATAATAAGAAGGAAGATGGTTTGTTTTTTCTCGAGCTCTTTCAAATCACTGAATTCCGTTGTTGAAAACATACAATCGCTTCTACTGGGCGTTACATGCGTCAAGTTAGCGAACATGTTCACAAGTGGTTGAAGGTGTGTGAATCTTAGTTGTGGCAGGAGACCACCACTACCATGGGCTCCTGGTTGCGGTGCTTTGATGAACAACCTCTGGAGAGTTCCAGAAACGGAGAGGTCGCTACCAAAATTCAACAGCGCAGACAACGCGAGAGCGGAAAGAAATACCCAAAGGATAGCGCAACTCTGTCTAGTTGAGCAAATTTTCTTTCTGCGATGTATAAACATTGTTACGCTGGCCAGTCTAGAGACAAGAGAGAGAAAAAAAAGCATTTAATAACGCATCGATATCCCGTGTATTTTCGAGGAGGTAGTCAACAAAAGAAGAAACAATCAAGGGTTTTGAGACTGGGTATTTTGAATTTCACAGTAAGCGATCCATAAATTAACTTTCTGTTGGAGAATATTTGTTGCTCTTAACTGCAATAAGGCCTTTGACAGCTATTATCTTAGGGCATCCAAACAAATTTATTTTCAAAACCTCTGTTTTCTGTTTCATGAACAATGAAGGTATTCAAGAATTTTTGGTGCTGACTAGCGTTTCCTCGTCTTTTTTGACCGTCCTCTCTAGACCATAGAAAACGGATATATGAGAACATCCTTATTCACCACCTATATTAACCGCGCCTTCGGCGAATAATTGTTAATTATATTGATCGTTCATTAATTGCTCACCGATTGGTTCGGGAACTTTATGACCATAAACAGTTTTATAAACGCTAGTGGCGGCCATTTTAACAATTCTTTGATTAAGTGGAGACAACAGGCTTAATTGTCTAAGTGAAGGGGTAGTTTCTAAAGAAACTGTGATGCTGCGTCGGTGGGGAAGTAGTATACAAAAATTTGGTTTTATCAACGGAGTTGATAATGTCAATTGGCCACCGTACAGAGATTCTAAAAGCCGACGTTTCGAGCGTTAGTCCTTCGTCAGAGCCAATCGAGGGATTATGGGTTACGTGTAGTTTTTATAGTAGAGTAGGAGCTACGCTATTGGTGGTAACATGGCAACGTGAAAAATAGGAATATATTAGTTAAATAAAAAGCGTTCGTTAATACCGTGAGGATTAAGGGTGCCGATTTCAAGATGATTTTTTTTTGCAGATTCTTGCGGCTTTCCGTCGTACCTAGATGTAGGGAAAGGCCGCAAATAGCCATGTGTTTTTTGGAGTGGTTAGGCAGATTAAAATGGCGAGCGACTTGCTTAGATGCATCCTTGTCATTCTTCTCAACATCGCGAAGGTGTTTGCGGAATCGGTAACGTAGTCGTCTAGCTGTCTCACCATGGTATAATTTATTGCATAACGTACAGGTTATGCAATAAATGACATTTGCGGAGGTACATGTCAAACGATCGGTGATCTTAACAGATCGCTTAGGTCCCGATATCTTGTTAGTGTTAACAATGAAAAGACAAGTTTTGCATCGTGAGCGCGCGCATTTGAAAGTGCCGGGTTGCTCGTTGGTTTTGAGCGCGCTTCTAACTAAAAAGTTGCCTACGTTTTTGTCGCGTTTGAATGAAATAAGTGGAGGTTGTGAAAAGATTCTACCAGTCTCGGGATCATTTTGGAGTAATTTAAAATTACTAAGAATGAAGCTTTTGACTGCGTGATTATGAGGATGGAAAGTGAGGGTGAATGGAATTCTGTCATTCTTATCTTTTTGTGACGTTTGTAGTGATGACTGTCGATCAAATTGTTGGGCGCGATGATGGCCCGCTTTGACCACAGAGACAGGATAGCCACGTTTTTCGAAGAACTGGCACATCTCCTCTGATTTGCTGGAAAAATCGGAGTCATCACTTCATAGACATCGAAGTCTAAGAAATTGAGAATAAGGAATGGAGTTCTTGACATGTGATGGATGTGACGATGAATACAACAAATAACATTGCCCACTGAGGTTGATCACGTAAGATAAACAATGTTTGATAAAATTGAGAATTCTTCAAGTCTCCTCCAATTTTAACAACTAGTAGTAATCTCGGATTATTACTGTCGCTTTGGAAGCAAAGGTGAAGCGTAAAGGCAAGGTAATAATCTTATGGGGTCGAAGTTTGAGGATACGAGCATGTACTTCTTGAGATGGTTGCCATAAGCGCCGATTACTATGACTCGTGTGACAGGATTGAAATACTTTTCCTTTTGCGAGAAACAATTTGCCTTACAACGAACGCAAAGCAATCAGAGAGTTGACAAACAACCCTGAAATAAACATCAAAAAGGCGGCCAAAGGAACAAAAACAGTTATTATGAGCTAGCATGATTAAATTAAAGAAGGTCAGAACTAACTTGACGACCTTGACAATTATAGCGGAGCTCCGCGCGCTGATCACCATAATTAAGAAAATATGGCAACCCAAACAAAGGAGACTAATGTCACGCATGCGCATTATCAATGGCAAATTCAATTTTATTTGCATTGTGATTGGTTGAAAACCTTCGAGACAGTCTTAGAACGCGGGAAGAAAAGATGTCTACGCTGTCGCTAGTTGTAGTTTTTATTGCATTCACTTTCAATGCTATCAATGCACTTGTGGTACAAATACCGAAAGAAGATGGACAAAAGCTAGAAAGACCTCGGCAATTCCTTCTACTTGGGAAAGTCCTTTATCTCGGATGAAACGAAACATGCTTAGATCGGCTGTTTTAGAATGATGCGATGTGCTCAGACTTGTCAAAGAATTGCGCGAAGTTGGAAAAATTTTGCCTTATTTGCAACGCGTATGGTCATGATTGAATGTGCAAATCACAATATTGAATAATATTACGTATTAAAGTAACTGGAACCGGCATTAAAATTTTCCGCTGTGGTTTTTTCACGTCGATACCCGCGCTTGAAGTGAATGCAAAACAAATTTGCCAGGTTGTATGACGGGATTTGCTTATGGCGCGTCAGTGGTAAATGAGCTGGTAATCCGTTCGAAGGATGTCACAGCTTAAAATTTATCAATGAATGGAGTTAAGGTAAGTAACAGAAAAACATGACAGAAGAATTTCGTTTGTTCTCTCTTTGAAGCGAATACATTCTATCCGGACGAAAGAGTCATTTTGCAAAATGTCAATCGGTTTATAGCTTT
>NC_090878.1:35531377-35546377 GCF_036669935.1 Montipora foliosa
TTAATGAAGCAGTTCAACAATGATTGAGTTAAAATGACTGCTATCCAAATAGGTGATTGCTCGATTGCTGCGAAAAGACTGATTCTTTAGTCCCGCGAGATTCAAAGATGTGAAGGGAAAGAACTGACAATGGTCTTGCTTAGCTTTAAGTGAGACTTCAAAGCAAGGAGACGTTCCGTAATCGCAATTCTAATGGCTGAATTGTTCAATGCAATTTTATGCGCCTTTTGCTTCACGACTGCCTCCATTCTGAATGTAAGAGGAAAATTGAAACTTACCCCACGTAGGAAAAACTAAGCATATGAAATTTATTTACATATTTTTTCAATGAAGAATGGAAAGTAGGATAGTTCGATCAAGCAACAAACAAATAATTAGCTAGACCTAGTAGGGTAAAATGTTCAATGACCTTGCGATGTCCTATAGTTCGTTAAAACTGGTTCAGCAGCAATAATGGATCCCGCTACAAATAAATTAAGGGATAAGCAATACTGGTAGATTGTTTGTGTGCGTCCGTCACTCACAACTGCATGAATTACAAAACTAAAACTTAAGAGGAATAGTGACGTTATCTGAATGAAGAGAAAACGGCTAAAGTTGGTTATCGTTGGATGCAATAGTTTATGCCTTTCATATGGATATGAAACTCTTCAAAGAAATCTTCTTGTTCATGCACAGCACGAAATAAAAACTGTCACTGACAATTGCGTAGGAAAACGTACTGGTGTGTAAGCGAGCTTGATTATTTGACGGGTTATGAGAGTATCTCAGTCTCTCGATAAATAACTCCTATAAGGAAAAGGTTGAACTTTCCTAAGCACAAATCACTCAAGCTTACCCATATCACAAATTACGTTTTTAGCAGAAGAATTTGAATCACAAATGCATAATACATCAAGAACATCAGGTCGTGCATACTCGTTCAAACTGTGCGTTAATGAAGAAGTTCAACAAGGATCGAGTTAAAATGACTGTTATCCAAATAGGTGATTGCTCGATTGCTGAGCAAGGTCTGATTGTTTCGTCCCGCGACATTCAAAGACGTGAAGGGAAAGAACTGACAATGGTCTTGCTTAGCCTTAAGTGAGACTTCAAAGCAACGAGACGTTCCGTAATCGCAATTCTAATGCCTGAATTGTTCAATGCAATCTTACGCGCCTTTTGCTTCACGACTGCCTCCATTATGAATGTAAGAGGAAAAGTGAAACTTACCCCACGTAGGAAGAACTAAGCATATTTAATTTATTTACATATTTTTTCAATGAAGAATAGAAAGTAGGATAGTTCGATCAAGCAACAAACAAATAATTAACTAGACCTAGTAGGGGAAAATGTTCAATTACCTTGCGATGTCCTATAGTTCGTTGAAACTGGTTTAGCAGCAATAATGGATCCCGCTACAAATGAATTAAGGGATAAGCAATACTGGTAGATTGTTTGTGTGCGTCCGTCACTCACAACTGCATGAATTACAAAACTAAAACATAAAAGGAATAGTGACGTTATCTGAATGAAGACAAAACGGCTAAGGCTCGTTATCGTTGGATGCAATAGCTTATGCCCTTCATATGGATATGAAACTCTTCAAACTTCTTGTTCATGCACACCACAAAATGAAAATCGTCAATGACAATTCCGTAGGAAAACGTACTCGTGTGTAGCCGAGCTTTATTATTTGACGGGTTATGAATGTATCTCAGTCTCTCGATAAATAACTCCTATAAGGAAAAGGTTTACCTTTCCTAACTGCAAATCCTTTAAGACTAGACACATCACAATTTTAGTTGCTAGGAGAGCATTTTAATCACAAACGAAACGTGAAGAACAACAAGCCACGCATACTCGATCAAAGTGTGCAAATTAATGACGCGGACCAAGATAGAATACTCTTATCCAAATAGTTGAATTGAATCCTCTATTGCTTTAAAGTAACTGATTATTAATTCCCGCGAGGTTTAAGGTTGTGAAGGGAAAGTAAATATATGAGGCTCTTGTCTTGCTTAGCATAAGTGAGACTTCAGAGCCAGGGAATATTCCGTAATCGGAATACTAATGGCTGAATTGTTCAATGTTATCTTACTCGTCTTTTGCTTCACGACAACCTCCATTCGGAATCTAACCGGATAAGGAAAGTGAAACTTAGTCTACTCATATGTGATTTACTTACTTACTTTCTCGAAGTAGAAGCAGAAATAGAAAGCGGGATAGTTCGATCAAGCAATAAACATTTAACTAGACCCAGTAGTAAGGGAACTAGACGCTACGTGAGCGTAATCTGGGTTACCTGTGGTTCATGATACAGAAAAACAGAGGGCACTGAGTTGGGTGATATTGAGGGGGCGGAAAATGGATTTTCCCAGGAGTAATTCTGGATGGGCCAACCCGAAAATAACACAACAAAAAAGCCTAGGAATCCAATAGGTACTCCTGGTAACTCCTACAATAGAAGAAGCAGACGTGTGGATCGAGCTCGTATGCGCAATTATTTAATCATTCCCAGAACTGCTCAGTCAGGAAACGAAACACTTCTTACTCTTGTTTCATTTGCTCAGAAACGAAACGTATTTATTTTAACTTTAGGTTAAGCTGTTTACACAGTGTGGTGTAGTGGCCAATCAAACTAGAATTTGTAATAGCTGTTATTACAGTTGAACCCACTTCTCAGTGTTAGTTTTAGAAGGCGCGAAAACGAGTCTTTCGGATCAAAACAAGAATTTCTTATCGAAGGACTGTGTGATTTCTTGATTCTTGACTGTTTTATTCGTTTGCTTTCGAGTAATTCGAGATTTGTCTTCTTTTCGGCAAAAGTTATGACTATTTTAGTGAAGAGAATGCATCTTTTATCAACTCTCATAGTTTTAACTGCGTCTAAAAACCAAACCAGACAAGTGGTCAAAATTTGCCGCCACCGTTTTTTAAAGCAAGGTATCAAGAAGACAAAGCAATGTTGATCGCGTTCTCCCGCTCAAATCCGACCGGAAACGAAGTTGATTAGGGAACCGCTGCACTTTGTGAAATAGCGCGCTATATTAGGAAAACCTGACTTTTTTATGTGAAGGGATATATGTTCGTAATCTACAATTTTTAAGCTTTCAGAAAATATATACTTTACCGGGATTTTGCGTCAAACGTCCGACCGTAAAGCGGCGCCAAAGAATGACGGTCATCTGGGGTACACTGATACCTTTAAACTCTACCACTACGACAGACATTAGGTCTTACTAAAGATAAACTTGGTTGAAAGCCTGTCTTTAACAGGCAGGTAAAAATATTTCGCAACTCTTGGATGCATAATAGAGTGATACTAAGTTCCTGACTTAAAAATTGTTGCGGGCTAATTTTTTATTTTAATTTTAAAAGCAAGACGGCTCAAACGTTATCTGACATGTTTGATTTGAATCTTCTGACAAAAGCTGCCATGAACTTTCAATCCTCACTGATGTCTGACTTAAACCCTTTGTATCTGAGCGAAATTTAGTACAGCGCACACACTTCCAGACGAACGAACAAGTTCTTTCTTATCAATGAAATGCGAAGGTTCGTTTACACTGTATTCACGTACACCCTGGAAAGGCTAATTCAGGAATCAGGGTGGAACTCCTACCGCTACTTATACCACAGCCCTTAGGTGTTACTCACGCTATACACGGGCGAGAGCATATCATCATATCATATATCTTTATTTACCCTCGGATTTTTAGAGTAGCTTGGTGTAGCTAATATTTCTGAGCATTTATCCTCCCAACCATGACACACGACAGAAGACAGACCACAACACCGGGAACTACATGCCCTACTCTTTACGACAAGTGTGCGGCTTCTTTTACGTCCCACAGGATTATGAACATTGAAGGGTTGTGAGACGGGACCTCCAGCTTATCGTCCTTATCCGAGAAGACTAGAGAGTCTAACCATTTGCAGATGTAATTAGAAAGGCCGCACTTTCTCCTCAGCTATTTAAAGACACTGAGTGTTGGTCCGGCCGGAGTTGAACTCACGACCTCCCGCGTAATAGCCCGCTGCTCAACTAACTGAGCCACAGGTGCACGGTGTGTCATGTCATGTCATGTCATTACAAAACCAGCAGAAATATTCCGCAGTTTCTGGAATACATAACAGAGTATTAGCGAATAGTAGTAGGTTTTCCAAGATTCATTGTAAAAAATGAGAAAGCTTTGATTTGAATCTTCTGACAAAAGCTGTCATGAACTTTCAATCCTTACTGATGTCTGAATTAAACCCTTTGTATCTGAGGGAATTTTTGTACAACGCACATACTTCCAAACGAACGAACAAGTTCTTTCTTGTCAAAGAAATGCGAAGGTTGGTTTACACTGTATTCACGTACACTCTGGAAAGGCCAATTAGCAACACACTAATTCAGGAATCAGGGTGGAACTCCTACCACTACTTATACCACAGCCCTTAAGTGTTACTCACGCTATACACGGGCGAGAGCATGTCATTAAAAGGCCAGCAGAAATATTCCGCAGTTCCTGGAATACATAAAAGAGTATAAGCTAATAGTAGTAGTTTTTCCAAGATTCATTTTAAAAAATGAGAAATCTTGATGTCATTTCATTTGACTGTATTTGTATTTATGTGATAACAGCGTTAATGAAAAACAAGTTCTACTAGAGAAATAGTTAAGACTGACTGTTTAAGGGCATGGAAGAGAACCTTTCTTGGCCCAAGAATTGATCCCTGTTTACATTATTTCTCCAGGCCTCCATTGTGGGTTTTGTATACACGGTCTGGGATCAAATCTAAAGGCTTTACCCATTCTACATACGTCAAATGCAAAAGGCTCTTTACATGTTTGTAAAATTCCAGTTAAAGCAGTGACTTCCTTGGCGTTATCGTTACTGAACTTCCAATATCTCTGCATTAATTCTGGCGAGCTTCCATGAGTGCCCATGAAGCAGTCACACGCGTTGGTCAACTTTTCAAACATCTTCACTTTCTCTGGTCCTCTAGTGTGATGAAGCCTTTGGTCGTCAAAATGAATTAAATTGTCGCTTTTATTAAAGACGCTGTTAATCCAAATAGGAAATTGCTGATCCGCGTGTGGATGACAAAGGATTCGCTGAGGGTCTTGAGACAAAAAGCGCACAATGACGTCATTAGTAAATAGCGTCCAAGCCTCGTCCATATAAATGAGACCTGTACCACAGTGATACCGGCCCCAGCTTAATATCTTGGTAGGCCTGTGGCGTAACTCAAATTTGAGCCTCTCAAGGCACAGGAAATAGTCATCATCTAGTCGGAGGAAATACGTGAATTTGTACTTGACCGCAGCCCACATCATTTGGTAGAGATATCGAAGGCCAAACGTTCTGCCGCCAACAACTGGTTGAAATTCTATGTCTTTGTAAATGTTTTTTTCATTGGCAAGGTTCACTTTATCCTGTTTGGGTATTTGAATGCCGTCAGTGAAAAACTTGCACCGCACCTAAAACAGAGTACGGAATCAATAAAAGCGAAAGTTCGCCTTATGCATAATGCGTTTATAGCCCATCTTTTAGGGCGTAGCCTCTTATTAAACTCTGGCGCGCATTTAAGACGCATCGTCTTAAAGTAATTACCATTTATTCCTCATCTTTAATTGCCATGATTATACTTTAACTATGTCTTCTGTATGGTGTGCTGCTCGCATAAACTATTTCCATTTTTGCGCCCGACTTTTTGTGCCTTTGTCGCATGTCAATATAGTACACCTCTGGTTTGAACACAATTACATGATCACAAATGCAAAGGAGAAGAAATTGAACCTTCGACGTGCCATTTTGCTATAATTGCGTCGACCGACCTTGCGTCACGCTTGCTTGAACTTGGCTTGTTATCGGAAGGCACATTCGAAGTATTTCCCAAAGCTCAGTCTAAAGCTCGACAGACAGTTGTTATACAGTCGGTCAAATTCTTTTATATATCATCCAATTCCAGAGCATACTACAGCGTGGGAAAATGCACTTTGGTTTCAAAATCTCTTAAATTACGCAGTGTCCTGAGAATGTTTGATCAAGTCTGCACGTACGCTGGGCGGTCATTATTTGTTTTGAATCGGGAGCTTAGGCAGGCACATTTTTTTAAACGGGAAGGGTACATTTCGCGTGCCAGGACAGTTATGTCGCCCAAATCTTTATACTAGTTAAAACTCATGAAGGAAGAGAGAGAAGTGTTGATCAGGGCTTTGACTGGTAACTGGTACAACTTAAAATGCAGTGGTGGACGAACCTTATCGGGTCAAACTTTTAGAGGTACAAGCTTTTAAGCCACCTTATTTTCCAGTCAAGAAATACTAACCTCTCCGTGACATTTCGTCCACCATGTCTGCCTTATTGCATCTCTCCTCTCTTGTCTTGAAGGCGCCGTAGATACAATAATAAGAAGGAAGATGGTTTGTTTTGTCTCGAGCTCTTTCATATCACTGAATTCCGTTGTTGAAAACATACAATCGCTTCTACTGGGCTTTACATGCGTCAAGTTAGCGAACATGTTCACAAGTGGTTGAAGGTGTGTGAATCTTAGTTGTGGCAGGAGACCACCACTATCATGGGCTCCTGGTTGCGGTGCTTTGATGAACAACCTCTGGAGAGTTCCAGAAACGGAGAGGTCGCTACCAAAATTCAACAGCGCAGACAACGCGAGAACGGAGAAAAATACCCAAAGGATAGCGCAACTCTGTCTAGTTGAGCAAATTTTCTTTCTGCGATGTATAAACATTGTTACGCTGGCCAGTCTAGAGACAAGAGAGAGAAAAAAAAGCATTTAATAACGCATCGATATCCCGTGTATTTTCGAGGAGGTAGTCAACAAAAGAAGAAACAATCAAGGGTTTGGAGACTGGGTATTTTGAATTTCACAGTTAGCGATCCATAAATTAACTTTCTGTTGAAGAATATTTGTTGCTCTTAACTGCAATAAGGCCATTTGACAGCTATTATGTTAGGGCGTCTAAACAAATTTATTTTCAAAACCTCTATTTTCTGTTTCATGAACAATGAAGGTATTCAAGAATTTTTGGTGCTGACTAGCGTTTCCTCGTCGTTTTTGACCGTCCTCTCTAGACCATAGAAAACGGATATATGAGAACATCCTTATTCACCACCTATATTAACCGCGCCTTTGGCGAATAATTGTTAATTATATTGATCGTTCATTAATTGCTCACCGATTGGTTCGGGGACTTTATGACCATGAACAGTTTTATAAACGCTAGTGGCGGCCATTTTAACAATTCTTTGATTAAGTGGAGACAACAGGCTTAATTGTCTAAATGAAGGGGTAGTTTCTAAAGAAACTGTGATGCTGCGTCGGTGGGGAAGTAGTATACAAAAATTTGGTTTTAACAACTGAGTTGGTAATGTAAATTAGCCACCGTACAGAGACTCTAAAAGCCGACGTTTCGAGCGTTAGCCCTTCGTCAGAGCGAATCGAGGGATTATGGGTTACGTGTAGTTTTTATAGTAGAGTAGGAGCTACGCTATTGGTGGTAACATGGCAACGTGAAAAATAGGAATATATTAGTTAAATAAAAAGAATTCCTTAATACCATGAGGATTAAGGGTGCCGATTAGAAAGATGAATTTTTGTTCCAGATTCTTGCGGCTTTCCGTCGTACCTAGATGTAGGGAAAGGCCGCAGATAGCCATGTGTTTTTCGGAGTGGTTAGGCAGATTAAAATGGCGAGCGACTGGCTTAGATGCATCCTTGTCATTCTTCTCAACATCGCGAAGGTGTTCGCGGAATCGGTCACGTAGTCGTCTACCTGTCTCACCAATGTATAATTTATTGCATAACGTACAGGTTATGCAACAAATGACATTTGTGGTGATGACTCCAATTTTTCCTGCAGATCAGAGGAGATGTGCCAGTTCTTCGAAAAACGTTGCTATCCTTTCTCTCTGGTCAAAGCGGGCCATCATCGCGCTCAACAATTTGATCGACAGTCATCACTACAAACGTCACAAAAAGATAAGAATGACAGAATTCCATTCACCCTCACTTTCCATCCTCATAATCACGCAGTCAAAAGCATCATTCCTAGTAATTTTAAATTACTCCAAAATGATCCTGAGACTGGTAGAATCTTTTCGCAACCTCCACTTATTTCATTCAAACGCGACAAAAACGTAGGCAACCTTTTAGTTAGAAGCGCGCTCAAAACCAACGAGCAACCCGGCACTTTCAAATGCGCGCGCTCACGATGCAAAACTTGTCTTTTCATTGTTAACACTAGCAAGATATCGGGACCTAAGCGCTCTGTTAAGATCACCGATCGTTTCACATGTACCTCCGCAAATGTCATTTATTGCATAACCTGTACGTTATGCAATAAATTATACATTGGTGAGACAGGTAGACGACTACGAGACCGATTCCGCGAACACCTTCTCGATGTTGAGAAGAATGACAAGGATGCATCTAAGCCAGTCGCTCGCCATTTTAATCTGCCTAACCACTCCAAAAAACACATGGCTATCTGCGGTCTTTCCCTACATCTAGGTACGACGGAAAGCCGCAAGAATCTGGAACAAAAATTCATCTTTCAAATCGGCACCCTTAATCCTCACGGTATTAAGGAACGCTTTTCATTTAACTAATATATTCCTATTTTTCACGTTGCCATGTTACCACCAATAGCGTAGCTCCTACTCTATTATAAAAACTACACGTAACCGATAATCCCTCGATTCGCTCTGACGAAGGGCTAACGCTCGAAACGTCGGCTTTTAGAACCTCTGTACGGTGGCCAATTTACATTATCAACTCCGTTGATAAAACCAAATTTAATTGTTTAAGTAGCGACTGAAAGGGCAAGAATTTCTTCAATAGATTGCAAACATCTACGTCTTGATTAATTTTACGAAAAATCTTGCTAATCTGATTATTAAGACCGACACCAAGAATTTCCAATTCGTTACTATCAGGGACAACAGTCCTCCACAGATCAATGTCGGATTTTTCTCTGTCTTTTGAAACGTAATGGATTGATATTTTTAGTGACTTTCGATTCATTTGATTGCATTCATACCACTCAACTACTTTCTTCAGATCGGCATTAATGGCATGTTCAATCCGGTCAATATTTTTTGCTGACTTTAACAGTTCATTATCGTGACAGATCATCCATTAGTGTATTAGAAAGCCTACACACTAAAAAATTAAAGTGTAAGACTACACTTAAAAATGGTGTAAAATTGTTGCCACCCCAGCAAGCCTTTTTTTTTGTGTGTATTATTACACCAACTTCTAAAGTGTAGTTTAACTCTCAAAAGGATGGTAAATTTACACGCAAAATAGTGTAAAATGGGTATTATAGCACATCTAGCAAGTGTAATAATATCAGAAAGGATGGGTAAAATTACCCCGAATGACGGTGTAGTGATCTTGCCACCCCCGCTACCCTTTTTGGAAGGTGTAATTTTACCCCATCTAAAAAACTTGAAATTACCACCAAAAGACGTATAATTCAACCATAAAATGAAGTGTAATTATGTTTATTTATCATCAATTTGTAAGTAAAATTACACATGACGCTACATCGATGGGTAACAAACGCAAGCGTAAAATTACAATCGCTTACTTAAGTAAAAAATGCACAACTCTAGATTCACATTTCTATAACTAAGCCTAGAGCCATTAAGGTTGGTTTGCATATGATCGCAGACGATCGCGGATCGCAGAAAGTTCTTCGATCGTCTGCGATCGTGGTCGCACACGTTCACAGAAGGTAGAACCAAGTTCTGTCGCATTGACAGGAATTTTGTATGAATCGAAGATTTGGAGAGCGTGCTTCGGCAAGAAAATGTATGTATTTGTGCAGACTTGAGTATAATAAAAACAAACTAAACATTTAATAGCAATGAGGTGGCCTCCCGACACGTTTAGTATTCGTTTCCCTTTTGAAACGATATAAATGTCATCATAATTCGGGAGTTGGCCCGCAATGAGGATAAATGGAGGAGAATCTTGCTTCAGCCCAGGTAGCTCTTTTTCAGTAGGCACAACCTGCATATATAAAATGAAGTGGAAAAGAACAGATGTTAACATTATAAAAGGTGCAAGTTACATCGAACTGTATGAGGTGCGTTAACTGCCAGTTTAGATGGAAATTTTACTACATAGTACCCTATAACAACTAAATTAACTGCATGGTTATAACTACTTTACAAGTTACATTGAACTGTATGAGGTGCGCCACTCACCAGTTCAGATGGAAATTATACTACATAGTACACTATAACAACTAAATTAACTGCATGGTTAGATCTACCTTTCAAGTTACATCGAACTGTATGAGGTGCGCCACCCGCCAGTTCAGATGGAAATTATACTACATTGTACACTATAAAAACTAAATTAACTGCATGGTTAGATCTACTTTTCAAGTTACATCGAACTGTATGAGGTGTGCCACCCGCCAGTTCAGATGGAAATTATACTACATTGTACACTATAACAACTAAATTAACTGAATGGTTAGATCTACTTTACAAGTTACATCGAACTGTATGAGGTGTGCCACCCGCCAGTTCAGATGGAAATTATACTACATAGCACACTATAACATTTAAATTATCTGCATGGTGAGATCTACTTTACTTTCAATGCCATAAAAGAAGCACACCACACGAAATGTAAATAGAGTACGGTAGGTCAAAAGAAGACCTCAACACATGATAGAAACAAATATATAACAAACAAACTTTATCAACACGATGGAATAAAACACGTAATCATCAAACCTCGCTCACATAATAACAAATCTCACCACATAATGACAAAAACACACCACAAGACAAAACTTCAAGACCAAAAGAATAAAGATTACATAAGAAAGTTATAGCTTTCCATAATTTTTTCTTGTTCTCCACTGTATTCTACTACTTCCATTTCATCATTACCCCTAAAACAACCCAAATCCTGGGCATCTTCATAAAATTTATGAGATACAACTGTAGGAAGTTCAGATTTGACTTAAACTTACAGAAAAAAAGGGTAAACTCCACTTAAACAATTCAAACAAAGGAAAAACTGTTGCCATAGCCGTACTAGCCTAATAAGGACAGGAAAACAATGTGGAGTGAACAGTTCTTACCTGTCAACTGTCTTTCGCTTCAGACTGAAGTGGAGCTAGCGGTTGTCTGTAGTTGACTGGCTGGCCGCACTATGTTGCTGAGGAATAAATAGGTGTACCTTCATCAGTAAGAACAAATGGAGACCTTACACTAAAATATTCAAGGGATATTTGTGCTGAATTGTAATCTAACCTTGCACAGCTCTATTAATTTATTTATCATCAAATTCATTGCTTTCCTGAATCAAAGAGCCAATTTGAATAAAATCAGTCCAATTCCACTGAACAACACTTTATATTTAGCCTGTGTGGTGACCGACTGGGAAAAAAACCGATTGGAAAACGAAACCGAACCGGAACAAACGAACTAAGAATGAAACAAGAATATTCTTATTGCAAAAGTAGGCAAAGTACACCAATGAAACCAATGAAATAATAAACAGAGATAAAGTTATCTGGGCTATAGGTTGGCCAACACTTCATAGTCTGGGTTCAGCAATGGGTTACTCATGAAGTTCTCTTCTATTTAGCCTTTCACGAATGTTTTCACTTCGTGACACGTATGTCTTCCTCCAAATATATCTCAGTAAAAAACAGCCGCCATTTTTGTAATATCACGCCCCTGGTGAGTCATGGGTAGTACCAGTCCTTTACACTTACCTGGCGCTGTTGTCGCGCGAGGAAATCAATAGATCGTTTTCACTGTCACGCAATCAAAAAATAAATCGAAATCCATCAAGTGGAAAAACTCAAGAATTCGTGATGTTGTAGAAGATAAATGAAGAAGACACTTCTCCAAGTTTTAGGCCTGTGCGTTTCCCCAAACTTCAGATATTCGTCGAAATGTTTCGCAGAAATTTACAGAGCCCAGTATGAAAACGCCATGTTGGTGCACATCTGTGGTGCACCAATATGGCGGCCGGAAAATAATGTCAACATCTGTTACTTACTTTGGCTATCTAGGCGAGTGATCATCTGTACTGAACAGACAGCTATTTACCTAAGCACTTTTCCTAATGCTTTAAATTCTAAAAAGGCTCAAAACCATGAGATAAATATATATTTCTCAATAAACTCGATCGTCGCCTCGTGTCACGCACCGCTATAACTCAGAAATTCAAAATGCTCTGGTTTCCAAACGAAGCACGCTATTGAGCTTTAAAATTGCAAATGGGAACAAATTTACCGCCTCTTATGCCTGATGAGGATAAAAACTTTCGTGGCTCTTTAGATTTGGATTTTAGAAAATGATGACGTCACGTGAAAACGATCTATAGATCGTTTTCACTGTCATGCAATAAAAAAATAAATCGAAAACCATCCAGTGGAAGAAGTCAAGAATTCGTGGTCTTGTAGAAGATAAATGAAGAAGACTTCTCCAAGTTTTAGGCCTGTGCATTTCCCCAAACTTCAGATATTCGTCGAAATGTTTCGCAGAAATTTACAGAGCCCAGTATGAAAACGCCATCTTGGTGCACATCTGTGGTGCACCAATATGGCGGCCGGAAAATAGTGTCAACATCTGTTACTTACTTTGGCTATCTAGGCGAGTGATCATCTCTACTGAACAGTCAGCTATTTAACTAAGCACTTTTCCTAATGCTTTAAATTCTAAAAAGGCTCAAAACCATGAGATAAATATATATTTCTCAATAAACTCGATTGTCGCCTCGTGTCACGCACCGCTATAACTCAGAAATTCAAAATGCTCTGGTTTCCAAACGAAGCACACTATTGAGCTTTAAAATTGCAAATGGATACAAATTTACCGCCTCCTATGCCTGATGAGGATAAAAACGTTCGTGGCTCTTTAGGTTTGGATTTTAGAAAATGATGACGTCAAATGAAAACGATCTATTTTCCTTACAATCTTCAATTTTGGTCCAACATTACGAATAAGTTATGCTCCCAAATCACTACCGGTCTAACTCCGCTTTCCAAGAGGCCAAGTAAAGAATTCCTCATCAATTTCCATGCATGAAAGAAACATATATTTATATTAAATTTTAAGGCGGGAAGTTGCGGTCGCCTCGCCAACGAACGAATACCACAACATTATGTTTATGAAGTTAGGTAGATTTCACCTATTCTGCGCGCCGGCATATCATTTTCCGGGAGAAGTATTCTAACTGACCGTCGCCGGGACCCAAGGTCTTGATTTGGGTGACATAACGAGCTAACAGTGCCTTTCATTTGTGTCTCAAATCTAAGGAACGTCAAAACACTAACAGAAAACAGCTTGTGTTTTTTATGTATTTTAATACATCGTCCTTTGGTGCGAATTGCAGTCGATCCAAAAACACTTGGATCGACTACAATACGCACCAAAGAACGATGAGGACATCATGACCTTCAAAACTTAACAATAGAAGTAACGAACACAGTTTACTCACCACGAAAGGATTCAGCTTATTCGTTGTACGGGGCGCCTAAGCTGGTAAGCCAATCGCCTACTTCCTCTACTGTCCATAGTTTAACATCTGAGCATCCATGAGCAGCCATTGAATTTAAAATAACGCAAGAAACAGGACCTCCAAATATTCAAAACCTTCTCCAAAGACTGGCCGAATGAAAAGGAGTACAAAGAGGGTCATCAAGTTTCTTTATCGCTGTTCAATAATGCATCTTGATTGACGGAAAATTATGGCGCCTTTTTGACCGGAAATTTTTGTCAGAAGACGTAAATATCGCAGCCAATCACATGGCTCGAAGTGACATTTGTAACCGGAAACACACCTTTTGAATTTCACCGTGCAGCTGACATCTATGCTTGTTACGAACCAGATTTTTAGGAGTTTAAAAAAAACTACCGGTACTGGCTCACATTCGTAGTCGGCATTCGCACGACCCAAATGTTCTTGTCACTTGTGGTAGACCTGGGTACAGCAAGACTTACAAACTCTTTTCAAGTTTTGAATCTCATTTTTCCCGCAACAATCCCGAACTTATTAAGGAAACGGATGAAGGAAAAGAGAACGAAATTATTTCTCATGATGATTCGGATGATCCGGAACAGTCGCCCAGTTCAGAGGGAGAAAGCGACTCAAAGAATGACACGAGAGATACATCTTCGAATGTCTTCGAAACGTTGATATATTCATACTTAAACTAGAGAGTGTAACAAATTGAGCCAGACTGCAATGAGAACTACGTACAAAAAAATAAGCCCCGAAGACAGTTTGTTCGGCCCAGTATATCATATTTATGAATAGCTATTTATAAGCCCACAACTGTATGAGTTCAAAAAACCAATCTAACATGGTTTAGATTAATCGGCCTTTTTCTATTAAAATTGGAGTAAAAGTACACTTCCAACTGTGTAATTTTATCCTTGATAATACCCATAAACTCTTATCCTTTAAAAAGAGTAAAAATACCCTACATTTAGAGTAATTTTAGAAGAATATTTTGGTGTAATAGTTTACACAGTAACAAGGTGTAAAAATACCCTACATATGGAGTAATTTTAGAAGATTTTTTTGTTGTAATAGTTTACACAGTTACAAGGTGTAATTTTACATTTTTGCGTTCGTAACATTACACTTTAATTTTTAGTGTGTAGTGCAGCCGGGGAACAACTTTCGTTATAGCTTTACAAGAATAACATTGCCCACTGAGGTTGATCACGTAAGATAAATAATGTTTGATAAAATTGAGAATTCTTCAAGTCTCCTCCAATTTCAACAACTAGTAGTAATCTCGGATTATTGAAGTACGTCCGACTGTCGCTTTGGAAGCGAAGGTGAAGCGTAAAGGCAAGGTAATAATCTTATGGGGTCGAAGTTTGAGGATACGAGCATGTACTTCTTGAGATGGTTGCCATAAGCGCCGATTACTATGACTCGTGTTACAGGATTGAAATACTTTTCCTTTGGCGAGAAACAATTTGCCTTACAACGAACGCAAAGCAATCAGAGAGT
>NC_090878.1:35551377-35578877 GCF_036669935.1 Montipora foliosa
TTACATATTTTTTCAATGAAGAATAGAAAGTAGGATAGTTCGATCAAGCAACAAACAACTAATTATATAGACCTAGTAGGGGAAAATGTTCAATTACCTTGCGATGTCCTATAGTTCGTTGAAACTGGTTCAGCAGCAATAATGGATCCCGCTACAAATGAATTAAGGGATAAGCAATGCTGGTAGATTGTTTGTGTGCGTCCGTCACTCACAACTGCATGAATTACAAAACTAAAACATAAAAGGAATAGTGACGTTATCTGAATGAAGACAAGACGGCTAAGGTTCGTTATCGTTGGATGCAATAGTTTATGCCTTTCATATGGATATGAAACTCTCCAAAGAAAACTTCTTGTTCATGCACACCACGAAATGAAAACTGTCACTGACAATTGCGTAGGGAAACGTAATCGTGTGTAACCGAGCTTTATTATTTGACGGGTTATGAAAGTATTTCAGTCTCTCGATAAATAAGTCCTTAACCTATCAGGAAAAGGTTGAACTTTCCTAACTGTAAATCCTTTAAGACTAAACATATCACAAATTTAGTTGCTAGGAGAGCATTTTAATCACAAACGAAACGTGAAGAACAACAAGCCACGCATACTCGATCAAAGTGTGAAAATTAATGACGCGGACCAAGATAAAATACTGTTATCCAAATAGTTGAATTGAATCCTCTATTGCTTTAAAATAACTGATTATTAATTCCAGCGAGGTTTAAGGTTGTGAAGGGAAAGTAAATATATGAGGCTCTTGTCTTGCTTAGCATTAAGTGAGACTTCAGAGCGAGGAGACATTCCGTAATCGGAATACTAATGGCTGAATTGTTCAATGTTATCTTACTCGTCTTTTGCTTCACGACAACCTCCATTCGGAATCTAACCGGATAAGAAAAGTGAAACTTACTCCACTCATATGTGATTTACTTACTTACTTTCTCGAAGTAGAAGCAGAAATAGAAAGCGGGATAGTTCGATCAAGCAATAAACAATTAACTAGACCCAGTAGTAAGGGAACTAGACGCTACGTGAGCGTAATCTGGGTTACCTGTGGTACATGATACACAAAAACAGAGGGCACTGAGTTGGTTGATATTGAAGGGGCGGGAAATGGATTTTCCCAGGAGTAATTCTGATGGGCCAATCCGAAAATAACACAACAAAAAAGCCTAGGAATCCAATAGGTACTCCTGGTAACTCCTACAATAGAAGAAGCAGACCTGTGGATCGAGCTCGTATGCGCCATTATTTAATCATTCCCAGAACTGCTCAGTCAGGAAACGAAACACTTCTTACTCTTGTTTCATTTGCTCAGAAACGAAACGTATTTATCTTAACTTCAGGTTAAGCTGTTTACACAGTGTGGTGTAGTGGCCAATCAAACTAGAATTTGTAATAGCTGTTATTACAGTTGAACCCACGTCTCAATGTTAGTTTCAGAAAGCGCGAAAACGAGTCTTTCGGATCAAAACAAGTATTTCTTATCGAAGAACTGTGTGATTTCTTGATTCTTGACTGTTTTATTCGTTTGCTTTCGAGTAATTCGAGATTTGTCTTCTTTTCGGCAAAAGTTATGACTATTTTAGTGAAGAGAATACATCTTTTATCAACTCTGATAGTTTTAACTGCCTCTAAAAACCAAACCAGACAAGTAGTCAAAATTTCCCGCCACCGTTTTTTAAAGTCTTTTTGGTCTCCCGCTCAAATCCGACCGGAAACAAAGTTGATTAGGGAACCGCTGCACTTTGTGAAATAGCGAGCTATATTTGAAAAACCTGACTTTTTTATGTTAAGGAATATATCTTCGAAATCTAAAATTATTAAGCTTTCAGAAAATATATACTTTACCGGGATTTTGCGTCAAACGTCCGACCGTAAAGCGGCGCCAAAGAATGACGGTCATCTGGGGTACACTGATACCTTAAAACTCTACCACTACGACAGACATTAGGTCTTACTAAAGCTAAACTTGGTTGAAAGCCTGTCTTTAAAAGCAGGTAGAAATATTTCGCAACTCTTGGATGCATAATAGAGTGATACTAAGTTCCTGACTTAAAAATTGTTGCGGGCTAATTTTCTATTTTAAATTTAAAGCAAGACAGCTCAAACGTTATCTGACATGTTTGATTTGAATCTTCTGACAAAAGCTGTCATGAACTTTCAATCCTCACTGATGTCTGACTTAAACCCTTTGTATCTGAGTGAAATTTAGTACAGCGCACACACTTCCAAACGAACGAACAACTTCTTTCTTGTCAATGAAATGCGAAGGTTCGTTTACACTATTCACGTACACTCTGGAAAGGCTAATTAGCAACACACTAATTCAGGAATCAGGGTGGAACTCCTACCACTACTTATACCACAGCCCTTAGGTGTTACTCACGTTATACACGGGCGAGAGCATATCATCATATCATATATCTTCATTTACCCTCGGATTTTTAGAGTAGCTTGGTGTAGCTAATATCTCCGAGCATTTACCCTCCCAACCATGATACATCACAGAAGACAGACCACAACACCGGGAACTACATGCCCTACTCTTTACGACAAGTGTGCGGGTTCTTTTATGTCCCACAGGATTATGAACATTGAAGGGTTGTGAAACGTTAACTCCGGCTTATCGTCTTTATCCGCGAAGACTAGAGAGTCTAACCATTTGCAGATGTAATTAGAAAGGCCGCACTTTCTCCTCAGCTATTTAAAGACACTGAGTGTTGGTCCGGCCGGAGTTAAACTCATGACCTCCCGCGTAACAGCCCGGTGCTCAACCAACTGAGCCACCGGTGCGCGGTGTGTCATGTCATGTCATGTCATTACAAGGCCAGCAGAAATATTCCGCAGTGCCTGGAATACATAACAGAGTATTAGCTAATAGTAGTGGTTTTTCCAAGATTCATTGTAAAAAATGAGAAATGTTTGATTTGAATCTTTTGACAAAAGCTGTCATGAGTTTTCAATCCTCACTGATGTCTGACTTAATACCTTTGTATCTGAGCGAAATTTTGTACAACGCACACACTTCCAAACGAACTAACAAGTTCTTTCTTGTCAATGAAATGCGAAGATTCGTTTACACTGTATTCACGTACACTCTGGAAAGGCCAATTAGCAACACACTAATTCAGGAATCAGGGTGGAACTCCTACCACTACTTATACCACAGCCCTTAAGTGTTACTCACGCTATACACGGGCGAGAGCATGTCATTAAAAGGCCAGCAGAAATATTCCGCAGTTCCTGGAATACATAAAAGAGTATAAGCTAATAGTAGTAGTTTTTCCAAGATTCATTTTAAAAAATGAGAAATCTTGATGTCATTTCATTTGACTGTATTTGTATTTATGTGATAACAGCGTTAATGAAAAACAAGTTCTACTAGAGAAATAGTTAAGACTGACTGTTTAAGGGCATGGAAGAGAACCTTTCTTGGCCCCAGAATTGATCCCTGTCCACATTATTTCTCCGGGCCTCCATTGTGGGTTTTGTATACACGGTCTGGGATCAAATCTAAAGGCTTTACCCATTCTAGATACGTCAAATGCAAAAGGCTTTTTACATGTTTGTAAAATTCCAGTTAAAGCAGTGACTTCCTTGGCGTTATCGTTACTGTACTTCCAAAATCTCTGCATTAATTCTGGCGAGCTTCCATGAATGCCCATGAAGGAGTCGCACGCGTTGGTCAACTTTTCAAACATCTTCACTTTCTCTGGTCCTTTAGAAAGATGAAGCCTTTGGTCGTCAAAATGAATTAAATTGTCGCTTTTATTAAAGACGCTGTTAATCCAAATAGGAAGTTGCTGATCCGCGTGTGGATGACAAAGGATTCGCTGAGGGTCTTGAGACAAAAAGCGCACAATGACGTCATGAGTAAATAGCGTCCAAGCCTCGTCCATGTAAATGAGACCTGTACCACAGTGATACCGGCCCCAGCTTAATATCTTGGTAGGCCTGTGGCGTAACTCAAATTTGAGCCTCTCAAGGCACAGGAAATAGTCATCATCTAGTCGGAGGAAATACGTGAATTTGTACTTGACCGCAGCCCACATCATTTGGTAGAGATATCGAAGGCCAAACGTTCTGCCGCCAACAACTGGTTGAAATTCTATGTCTTTGTAAATGTTTTTTTCATTGGCAAGGTTCACTTTATCCTGTTTGGGTATTTGAATGCCGTCAGTGAAAAACTTGCACCGCACCTAAAACAGAGTACGGAATCAATAAAAGCGAAAGTTCGCCTTATGCATAATGCGTTTATAGCCCATCTTTTAGGGCGTAGCCTCTTATTAAACTCTGGCGCGCATTTAAGACGCATCGTCATAAAGTAATTACCATTTATTCCCCATCTTTAATTGCCATGATTATACTTTAACTATGTCTTCTGTATGGTGTGCTGCTCGCATAAACTATTTCCATTTTTGCGCCCGACTTTTTGTGCCTTTGTCGCATGTCAATATAGTACACCTCTGGTTTGAACACAATTACATGATCACAAATGCAAAGGAGAAGAAATTGAACCTTCGACGTGCCATTTTGCTATAATTGCGTCGACCGACCTTGCGTCACGCTTGCTTGAACTTGGCTTGTTATCGGAAGGCCTGAAGGCACATTCGAAGTATTTCCCAAAGCTCAGTCTAAAGCTCGACAGACAGTTGTTATACAGTCGGTCAAGTTCTCTTATATATCATCCAATTCCCGAGCATACTACAGCGTGGGAAAATGCACTTTGGTTTCAAAATCTCTTAAATTACGCAGTGTCCTGAGAATGTTTGATCAAGTCTGCACGTACGCTGGGCGGTCATTATTTGTTTTGAATCGGGAGCTTAGGCAGGCACATTTTTTTAAACGGGAAGGGTACATTTCGCGTGCCAGGACAGTAACGTCGCCCAGATCTTTATACTAGTTAAAACTCATAAAGGAAGAGAGAGAAGTGTTGATCAGGGCTTTGACCGGTAACTGGTACAACTTAAAACGCAGTGGTGGACAAACCTTATCGGGTCAAACTTTTAGAGGGACAAGCTCTTCTGCCACCTTATTTTCCAGTCAAGAAATACTAACCTCTCCGTGACAATTCGTCCACCATGTCTGCCTTATTGCATCTCTCCTCTCTTGTCTTGAAGGCGCCGTAGATACAATAATAAGAAGGAAGATGGTTTGTTTTGTCTCGAGCTCTTTCAAATCACTGAATTCCGTTGTTGAAAACATACAATCGCTTCTACTGGGCTTTACATGCGTCAAGTTAGCAAACATGTTCACAAGTGGTTGAAGGTGTGTGAATCTTAGTTGTGGCAGGAGACCACCACTATCATGGGCTCCTGGTTGCGGTGCTTTGATGAACAACCTCTGGAGAGTTCTAGAAACGGAGAGGTCGCTACCAAAATTCAACAGCGCAGACAACGCGAGAGCGGAGAGAAATACCCAAAGGATAGCGCAACTCTGTCTAGTTGAGCAAATTTTCTTTCTGCGATGTATAAACATTGTTACGCTGGCCAGTCTAGAGACAAGAGAGAGAAAAAAAAGCATTTAATAACGCATCGATATCCCGTGTATTTTCAAGGAGGTAGTCAACAAAAGAAGAAACAATCAAGGGTTTTGAGACTGGGTATTTTGAATTTCACAGTAAGCGATCCATAAATTAACTTTCTGTTGAAGAATATTTGTTGCTCTTAACTGCAATAAGGCCATCTGACAGCTCTTATCTTAGGGCATCCAAACAAATTTATTTTCAAAACCTCTGTTTTCTGTTTCATGAACAATAAAGGTATTCAAGAATTTTTGGTGCTGACTAGCGTTTCCTCGTCTTTTTTGACCGTCCTCTATAGACCATAGCAAACGGATATATGAGAACATCCTTACTCACCACCTATATTAACCGCGCCTTCGGCGAATAATTGTTAATTATATTGATCGTTCATTAATTGCTCACCGATTGGTTCGGGAACTTTATGACCATAAACAGTTTTATAAACGCTAGTGGCGGCCATTTTAACAATTTTTTGATTAAGTGGAGACAACAGGCTTAATTGTCTAAGTGAAGGGGTAGTTTCTGAAGAAACCGTGATGCTGCGTCGGTGGGGAAGTAGTATACAAAAATTTGGTTTTATCAACGGAGTTGATAATGTCAATTGGCCACCGTACAGAGATTCTAAAAGCCGACGTTTCGAGCGTTAGTCCTTGGTCAGAGCCAATCGAGGGATTTTGGGTTACGTGTAGTTTTTATAGTAGAGTAGGAGCTACGCTATTGGTAGTAACATGGCAACGTGAAAAATAGGAATATATTAGTTAAATGAAAAGCGTTCCTTAATACCGTGAGGATTAAGGGTGCCGATTTGAAAGATGAATTTTTGTTCCAGATTCTTGCGGCTTTCCGTCGTACCTAGATGCAGGGAAAGGACGCAGATAGCCATGTGTTTTTTGGAGTGGTTCGGCAGATTAAAATGGCGAGCGACTGGCTTAGATGCATCCTTGTCATTCTTCTCAACATCGCGAAGGTGTTCGGGGAATCGGTCACGTAGTCGTCCACCTGTCTCACCATTGTATAATTTATTGCATAACGTAAAGGTTATGCAATAAATGACATTTGCGGAGGTACATGTGAAACGATCGGTGATCTTGACAGATCGCTTAGGTCCCGATATCTTGCTAGTGTTAACAATGAAAAGACAAGCTTTGCATCGTGAGTGCGCGCATTTGAAATGTCGGGTTGCTCGTTGGTTTTGAGCGCGCTTCTAACTAAAAAGTTGCCTACGTTTTTGTCACGTTTGAATGAAATAAGTGGAGGTTGCGAAAAGATTCTACCAGTCTCGGGATCATTTTGGAGTAATTTAAAATTACAAAGAATGATGCTTTTGACTGCGTGATTATGAGGATGGAAAGTGAGGGTGAATGGAATTCTGTCATTTACATCTTTTTGTGACGTTTGCAGTGATGACTGTCGATCAAATTGTTGGGCGCGATGATGGCCCGCTTTGACCACAGAGACAGGATAGCCACGTTTTTCGAAGAACTGGCACATCTCCTCTGATTTTCTGGAAAAATCGGAGTCATCACTACATAGACGTCGAGGTCTAAGAAAGTGAGAATAAGGAATGGAGTTCTCGACATGTGATGGATGTGACGATGAATACAACAAATAACTGTGTGAATCTGTAGGTTTGTAGTGCACACTAGTACATAGCACGTTGCCTCTAATAGAAACTTTGATATCTAGGAAAGCCAATAAGGTTTCCGAAATTTCCCAGGTATATTTAAGAGCCAGATGAAAAGAGTTGATGGAGGTTATAAATTGATCGAGTTCTTCTCTGCTGGATGAAATAGCGCCAATGCAGTCGTCGATGTAGCGGCCGTAGAGTTCAGGTTTGGGAACGATGTACTGATTAAAAAATTGGTGTTCAACATATCCTACAAAAAGATTGGCATAGCTAGGTCCCATTCTTGTGCCCATCGCTACACCATTAATTTGTTTGTAATAGTTGCCGGCGAATGAAAAACAGTTAAGCGTTAAAACTAGTTCGGCAAGGTGGAGGAGCGTTTCCGAGCTACAGTCTGTGACAAAATTCGTTGGAACAGTACACGACTATACAGATCTGAAGCTTTCGCAGCTCACTCTCCCCTCACAATGTTGTTTTAACGCGAGTTTCTGAGCCCAATTGCCCAAACAACATTGTGGGAGGGCAAGAAATTGTAAAGTGTTTCAACAATTTTTTCCGGGACTGTATTTTTGAGGAATTTTAGTTATGAAAAGAATTGGCGGGAAATATGCTACATTTTGGGAGAAGCAAACCCTTCATTTATAGTGGCCTAGAGTGAGATGTTGCGCCATATTTGTGATAAATTCGACAAGAAATGGAAACATACATCATGTTCAGGTTTGTTTGAATTTGGTTGGTTGTTTCTCGTTCAAAAAAGAAAGCCTTTTCATAGAAGGTTGACTGTGGCTGAGCATGTTCTGCTTAGGAACGACCTTAACCAGGATGAATTTGCAGAGGCCGTTCGAGTTTTATTGCGTGAAGGAAAAAATCGTAATATCTTGGTAACTGGGGTTGCTGGTTGCGGCAAAACACTTTATAACTCCTCTAAACTCTGTTTTCCAACCCTTTTGCAATCCTGGTACGACCACGATCGCTTTGGTTGATACTGTAAGTACTGACAGCGATGAAGTGATTCTCTCAAATGACGTTCGTTGGTGTCCCTAAATTAACGCACGGCACTATTTTTCACTTCTTTTGGAAGGTCACAAAGTTCATTTACCTACACTCAAATAACATTCCACACGGGATATTAACTTTTAACCCGATTCTCCAATATTTTGCACCAGCAAGGAAGAGTTCACCCTTGTTAGATGAGCGTTCGCTGGTCGAACGTCTTTTCATTCATTTCATGCGGCACAAATTCCCGAAAAAGAACAACAGTGTATTTCCCCATGCTCCCGTTTTATTCGGCCTTGATCTTCTCACAAAGTTAATTAGCGTGCATCTGTAATTCAACGAGTCACCAACGAGTCACCATTTTTAAGAAAGCTTTTTTGGTGAGAAATATGCACAATTGAAACACGACGATAAAACAGTCAGAAAGGGCAGTGAACACAGAAGGTGAATCGATTGTTTTGGACACTATAGTAGAGAAAATAGCCATTTTTGAGGCAAATGTGCATGGTGACGTTGTCAATGCACTGAGAAAAAAGATCCTGCTAAATTTAATTAATACAGTGGTGACTCGTGCACACTAACACAATGTCGTTGTTTTCTTCTCTTGTTGGTTTTGTCTAGCGAAATTCGACTTGAAAAATTGTTAAGCGATATCAAATAAGCCTACAATGGAGTTGTTATGAAAAAACAGTCAGTAGAAACCGTCTAATACAGTAACGTTTTCAAACTGCGTGTCACCATTTTGGTACAAAGCTGCTCACGCAATGAACTAAAGTAAACAAGCTCTTACATCACGTGTCATAAGTTTCTATCCTTGTGCAAAATTAGTGTTTTTCATAACTATAACTTGTGTTTCCTGTATTTCCATGTCTCTCACCGACCGAAATTGTCGAAGAGTTATAAAATAAAAACTGTACTAACATAAAAAGTATTCTTTTAAATTTCCCGGGTCTTACGAAGTTTTATTCGCGTAACATTGGGCCGGGTAATACATATATGTGCTAACTAATTTTAGGCCCTAACAATATTTGACAGTTGGCGATACGTCGTCATTTTATGTAAAAGACCGCATCAGTTAGTATTTTATACGACCTCCTGAAGGAAGCTACATCAAGGTAAAAGGCAATATCCTTCGTCCATATAAATTCAGGATGTTGTCATCTCATTTTTAGCGCAAATCTTAATCTGTTTAGCACATCCAAGAAGTCGAAAGTCCTTTTTTGTTGATTGTAGGCAGTAATATCCTTTAGAAGTTGGAAAGGACGAACTTTTCTCACAGATACAGGAATTGTAGAAACCCCGCCTCCCTTGCCTTCTATAACATAACTTCCATGGGCGTCCTCTGTTAAACAATGGCTGGATAGGTTTTCTCTTAACTGTTAAACCTTTGTATGTGCTTTTCTTTCCAGGAAAATCGTCACTGATTAATCTCCAATCGCTTTTAGGAAAAATGTAGCGCGTTTTAGCTACTTTACGAAGAGAAAACCTTTGAATGCGAGATAAAACAAATACGCTCGTGCCCTTGTCACGCTATCAAGGGCAGCAAGAAAAACCATATTTCAGATCATGACTCTCCTCTCAGCTAAATCTAAACAATTTCGCTTATTTTATCATTGTGGATATATAACAAAAGAAATTCGAACACTGAACATCAAACTCAGTTACGAATAAAAACGTTAAACAGCACTATCGTACCGGTTATAAAGGCGACTGTAAAGTTGTGTCACTTATGACCCTGTCAGCACGTCCTATAAATAGTTTAAATTCCTCACAAATACAGTCTGTGACAAAATTCGTTGGAACAGTACACGACTATACAGATCTGTAGCTTTCGCAGCTCACTCTCCCCTCACAATGTTGTTTTAACGCGAGTTTCTGAGCCCAATTGCCCAAACAACATTGTGGGAGGGCAAGAAATTGTAAAGTGTTTCAACAATTTTTTCCGGGACTGTATTTTTGAGGAATTTTAGTTATGAAAAGAATTGGCGGGAAATATGCTACATTTTGGGAGAAGGAAACCCTTCATTTATAGTGGCCTAGAGTGAGATGTTGCGCCATATTTGTGATAAATTCGACAAGAAATGGAAACATACATCATGTTCAGGTTTGTTTGAATTTGGTTGGTTGTTTCTCGTTCAAAAAAGAAAGCCTTTTCATAGAAGGTTGACTGTGGCTGAGCATGTTCTGCTTAGGAACGACCTTAACCAGGATGAATTTGCAGAGGCCGTTCGAGTTTTATTGCGTGAAGGAAAAAATCGTAATATCTTGGTAACTGGGGTTGCTGGTTGCGGCAAAACACTTTATAACTCCTCTAAACTCTGTTTTCCAACCCTTTTGCAATCCTGGTACGACCACGATCGCTTTGGTTGATACTGTAAGTACTGACAGCGATGAAGTGATTCTCTCAAATGACGTTCGTTGGTGTCCCTAAATTAACGCACGGCACTATTTTTCACTTCTTTTGGAAGGTCACAAAGTTCATTTACCTACACTCAAATAACATTCCACACGGGATATTAACTTTTAACCCGATTCTCCAATATTTTGCACCAGCAAGGAAGAGTTCACCCTTGTTAGATGAGCGTTCGCTGGTCGAACGTCTTTTCATTCATTTCATGCGGCACAAATTCCCGAAAAAGAACAACAGTGTATTTCCCCATGCTCCCGTTTTATTCGGCCTTGATCTTCTCACAAAGTTAATTAGCGTGCATCTGTAATTCAACGAGTCACCAACGAGTCACCATTTTTAAGAAAGCTTTTTTGGTGAGAAATATGCACAATTGAAACACGACGATAAAACAGTCAGAAAGGGCAGTGAACACAGAAGGTGAATCGATTGTTTTGGACACTATAGTAGAGAAAATAGCCATTTTTGAGGCAAATGTGCATGGTGACGTTGTCAATGCACTGAGAAAAAAGATCCTGCTAAATTTAATTAATACAGTGGTGACTCGTGCACACTAACACAATGTCGTTGTTTTCTTCTCTTGTTGGTTTTGTCTAGCGAAATTCGACTTGAAAAATTGTTAAGCGATATCAAATAAGCCTACAATGGAGTTGTTATGAAAAAACAGTCAGTAGAAACCGTCTAATACAGTAACGTTTTCAAACTGCGTGTCACCATTTTGGTACAAAGCTGCTCACGCAATGAACTAAAGTAAACAAGCTCTTACATCACGTGTCATAAGTTTCTATCCTTGTGCAAAATTAGTGTTTTTCATAACTATAACTTGTGTTTCCTGTATTTCCATGTCTCTCACCGACCGAAATTGTCGAAGAGTTATAAAATAAAAACTGTACTAACATAAAAAGTATTCTTTTAAATTTCCCGGGTCTTACGAAGTTTTATTCGCGTAACATTGGGCCGGGTAATACATATATGTGCTAACTAATTTTAGGCCCTAACAATATTTGACAGTTGGCGATACGTCGTCATTTTATGTAAAATACCGCATCAGTTAGTATTTTATACGACCTCCTGAAGGAAGCTACATCAAGGTAAAAGGCAATATCCTTCGTCCATATAAATTCAGGATGTTGTCATCTCATTTTTAGCGCAAATCTTAATCTGTTTAGCACATCCAAGAAGTCGAAAGTCCTTTTTTGTTGATTGTAGGCAGTAATATCCTTTAGAAGTTGGAAAGGACGAACTTTTCTCACAGATACAGGAATTGTAGAAACCCCGCCTCCCTTGCCTTCTATAACATAACTTCCATGGGCGTCCTCTGTTAAACAATGGCTGGATAGGTTTTCTCTTAACTGTTAAACCTTTGTATGTGCTTTTCTTTCCAGGAAAATCGTCACTGATTAATCTCCAATCGCTTTTAGGAAAAATGTAGCGCGTTTTAGCTACTTTACGAAGAGAAAACCTTTGAATGCGAGATAAAACAAATACGCTCGTGCCCTTGTCACGCTATCAAGGGCAGCAAGAAAAACCATATTTCAGATCATGACTCTCTTCTCAGCTAAATCTAAACAATTTCGCTTATTTTATCATTGTGGATATATAACAAAAGAAATTCGAACACTGAACATCAAACTCAGTTACGAATAAAAACGTTAAACAGCACTATCGTACCGGTTATAAAGGCGACTGTAAAGTTGTGTCACTTATGACCCTGTCAGCACGTCCTATAAATAGTTTAAATTCCTCACAAATACAGTCTGTGACAAAATTCGTTGGAACAGTACACGACTATACAGATCTGTAGCTTTCGCAGCTCACTCTCCCCTCACAATGTTGTTTTAACGCGAGTTTCTGAGCCCAATTGCCAAAACAACATTGTGGGAGGGCAAGAAATTGTAAAGTGTTTCAACAATTTTTTCCGGGACTGTATTTTTGAGGAATTTTAGTTATGAAAAGAATTGGCGGGAAATATGCTACATTTTGGGAGAAGGAAACCCTTCATTTATAGTGGCCTAGAGTGAGATGTTGCGCCATATTTGTGATAAATTCGACAAGAAATGGAAACATACATCATGTTCAGGTTTGTTTGAATTTGGTTGGTTGTTTCTCGTTCAAAAAAGAAAGCCTTTTCATAGAAGGTTGACTGTGGCTGAGCATGTTCTGCTTAGGAACGACCTTAACCAGGATGAATTTGCAGAGGCCGTTCGAGTTTTATTGCGTGAAGGAAAAAATCGTAATATCTTGGTAACTGGGGTTGCTGGTTGCGGCAAAACACTTTATAACTCCTCTAAACTCTGTTTTCCAACCCTTTTGCAATCCTGGTACGACCACGATCGCTTTGGTTGATACTGTAAGTACTGACAGCGATGAAGTGATTCTCTCAAATGACGTTCGTTGGTGTCCCTAAATTAACGCACGGCACTATTTTTCACTTCTTTTGGAAGGTCACAAAGTTCATTTACCTACACTCAAATAACATTCCACACGGGATATTAACTTTTAACCCGATTCTCCAATATTTTGCACCAGCAAGGAAGAGTTCACCCTTGTTAGATGAGCGTTCGCTGGTCGAACGTCTTTTCATTCATTTCATGCGGCACAAATTCCCGAAAAAGAACAACAGTGTATTTCCCCATGCTCCCGTTTTATTCGGCCTTGATCTTCTCACAAAGTTAATTAGCGTGCATCTGTAATTCAACGAGTCACCAACGAGTCACCATTTTTAAGAAAGCTTTTTTGGTGAGAAATATGCACAATTGAAACACGACGATAAAACAGTCAGAAAGGGCAGTGAACACAGAAGGTGAATCGATTGTTTTGGACACTATAGTAGAGAAAATAGCCATTTTTGAGGCAAATGTGCATGGTGACGTTGTCAATGCACTGAGAAAAAAGATCCTGCTAAATTTAATTAATACAGTGGTGACTCGTGCACACTAACACAATGTCGTTGTTTTCTTCTCTTGTTGGTTTTGTCTAGCGAAATTCGACTTGAAAAATTGTTAAGCGATATCAAATAAGCCTACAATGGAGTTGTTATGAAAAAACAGTCAGTAGAAACCGTCTAATACAGTAACGTTTTCAAACTGCGTGTCACCATTTTGGTACAAAGCTGCTCACGCAATGAACTAAAGTAAACAAGCTCTTACATCACGTGTCATAAGTTTCTATCCTTGTGCAAAATTAGTGTTTTTCATAACTATAACTTGTGTTTCCTGTATTTCCATGTCTCTCACCGACCGAAATTGTCGAAGAGTTATAAAATAAAAACTGTACTAACATAAAAAGTATTCTTTTAAATTTCCCGGGTCTTACGAAGTTTTATTCGCGTAACATTGGGCCGGGTAATACATATATGTGCTAACTAATTTTAGGCCCTAACAATATTTGACAGTTGGCGATACGTCGTCATTTTATGTAAAATACCGCATCAGTTAGTATTTTATACGACCTCCTGAAGGAAGCTACATCAAGGTAAAAGGCAATATCCTTCGTCCATATAAATTCAGGATGTTGTCATCTCATTTTTAGCGCAAATCTTAATCTGTTTAGCACATCCAAGAAGTCGAAAGTCCTTTTTTGTTGATTGTAGGCAGTAATATCCTTTAGAAGTTGGAAAGGACGAACTTTTCTCACAGATACAGGAATTGTAGAAACCCCGCCTCCCTTGCCTTCTATAACATAACTTCCATGGGCGTCCTCTGTTAAACAATGGCTGGATAGGTTTTCTCTTAACTGTTAAACCTTTGTATGTGCTTTTCTTTCCAGGAAAATCGTCACTGATTAATCTCCAATCGCTTTTAGGAAAAATGTAGCGCGTTTTAGCTACTTTACGAAGAGAAAAACTTTGAATGCGAGATAAAACAAATACGCTCGTGCCCTTGTCACGCTATCAAGGGCAGCAAGAAAAACCATATTTCAGATCATGACTCTCTTCTCAGCTAAATCTAAACAATTTCGCTTATTTTATCATTGTGGATATATAACAAAAGAAATTCGAACACTGAACATCAAACTCAGTTACGAATAAAAACGTTAAACAGCACTATCGTACCGGTTATAAAGGCGACTGTAAAGTTGTGTCACTTATGACCCTGTCAGCACGTCCTATAAATAGTTTAAATTCCTCACAAATACAGTCTGTGACAAAATTCGTTGGAACAGTACACGACTATACAGATCTGTAGCTTTCGCAGCTCACTCTCCCCTCACAATGTTGTTTTAATGCGAGTTTCTGAGCCCAATTGCCAAAACAACATTGTGGGAGGGCAAGAAATTGTAAAGTGTTTCAACAATTTTTTCCGGGACTGTATTTTTGAGGAATTTTAGTTATGAAAAGAATTGGCGGGAAATATGCTACATTTTGGGAGAAGGAAACCCTTCATTTATAGTGGCCTAGAGTGAGATGTTGCGCCATATTTGTGATAAATTCGACAAGAAATGGAAACATACATCATGTTCAGGTTTGTTTGAATTTGGTTGGTTGTTTCTCGTTCAAAAAAGAAAGCCTTTTCATAGAAGGTTGACTGTGGCTGAGCATGTTCTGCTTAGGAACGACCTTAACCAGGATGAATTTGCAGAGGCCGTTCGAGTTTTATTGCGTGAAGGAAAAAATCGTAATATCTTGGTAACTGGGGTTGCTGGTTGCGGCAAAACACTTTATAACTCCTCTAAACTCTGTTTTCCAACCGTTTTGTAATCCTGGTACGACCACGATCGCTTTGGTTGATACTGTAAGTACTGACAGCGATGAAGTGATTCTCTCAAATGACGTTCGTTGGTGTCCCTAAATTAACGCACGGCACTATTTTTCACTTCTTTTGGAAGGTCACAAAGTTCATTTACCTACACTCAAATAACATTCCACACGGGATATTAACTTTTAACCCGATTCTCCAATATTTTGCACCAGCAAGGAAGAGTTCACCCTTGTTAGATGAGCGTTCGCTGGTCGAACGTCTTTTCATTCATTTCATGCGGCACAAATTCCCGAAAAAGAACAACAGTGTATTTCCCCATGCTCCCGTTTTATTCGGCCTTGATCTTCTCACAAAGTTAATTAGCGTGCATCTGTAATTCAACGAGTCACCAACGAGTCACCATTTTTAAGAAAGCTTTTTTGGTGAGAAATATGCACAATTGAAACACGACGATAAAACAGTCAGAAAGGGCAGTGAACACAGAAGGTGAATCGATTGTTTTGGACACTATAGTAGAGAAAATAGCCATTTTTGAGGCAAATGTGCATGGTGACGTTGTCAATGCACTGAGAAAAAAGATCCTGCTAAATTTAATTAATACAGTGGTGACTCGTGCACACTAACACAATGTCGTTGTTTTCTTCTCTTGTTGGTTTTGTCTAGCGAAATTCGACTTGAAAAATTGTTAAGCGATATCAAATAAGCCTACAATGGAGTTGTTATGAAAAAACAGTCAGTAGAAACCGTCTAATACAGTAACGTTTTCAAACTGCGTGTCACCATTTTGGTACAAAGCTGCTCACGCAATGAACTAAAGTAAACAAGCTCTTACATCACGTGTCATAAGTTTCTATCCTTGTGCAAAATTAGTGTTTTTCATAACTATAACTTGTGTTTCCTGTATTTCCATGTCTCTCACCGACCGAAATTGTCGAAGAGTTATAAAATAAAAACTGTACTAACATAAAAAGTATTCTTTTAAATTTCCCGGGTCTTACGAAGTTTTATTCGCGTAACATTGGGCCGGGTAATACATATATGTGCTAACTAATTTTAGGCCCTAACAATATTTGACAGTTGGCGATACGTCGTCATTTTATGTAAAATACCGCATCAGTTAGTATTTTATACGACCTCCTGAAGGAAGCTACATCAAGGTAAAAGGCAATATCCTTCGTCCATATAAATTCAGGATGTTGTCATCTCATTTTTAGCGCAAATCTTAATCTGTTTAGCACATCCAAGAAGTCGAAAGTCCTTTTTTGTTGATTGTAGGCAGTAATATCCTTTAGAAGTTGGAAAGGACGAACTTTTCTCACAGATACAGGAATTGTAGAAACCCCGCCTCCCTTGCCTTCTATAACATAACTTCCATGGGCGTCCTCTGTTAAACAATGGCTGGATAGGTTTTCTCTTAACTGTTAAACCTTTGTATGTGCTTTTCTTTCCAGGAAAATCGTCACTGATTAATCTCCAATCGCTTTTAGGAAAAATGTAGCGCGTTTTAGCTACTTTACGAAGAGAAAACCTTTGAATGCGAGATAAAACAAATACGCTCGTGCCCTTGTCACGCTATCAAGGGCAGCAAGAAAAACCATATTTCAGATCATGACTCTCTTCTCAGCTAAATCTAAACAATTTCGCTTATTTTATCATTGTGGATATATAACAAAAGAAATTCGAACACTGAACATCAAACTCAGTTACGAATAAAAACGTTAAACAGCACTATCGTACCGGTTATAAAGGCGACTGTAAAGTTGTGTCACTTATGACCCTGTCAGCACGTCCTATAAATAGTTTAAATTCCTCACAAATACAGTCTGTGAGAAAATTCGTTGGAACAGTACACGACTATACAGATCTGAAGCTTTCGCAGCTCACTCTCCCCTCACAATGTTGTTTTAATGCGAGTTTCTGAGCCCAATTGCCAAAACAACATTGTGGGAGGGCAAGAAATTGTAAAGTGTTTCAACAATTTTTTCCGGGACTGTATTTTTGAGGAATTTTAGTTATGAAAAGAATTGGCGGGAAATATGCTACATTTTGGGAGAAGGAAACCCTTCATTTATAGTGGCCTAGAGTGAGATGTTGCGCCATATTTGTGATAAATTCGACAAGAAATGGAAACATACATCATGTTCAGGTTTGTTTGAATTTGGTTGGTTGTTTCTCGTTCAAAAAAGAAAGCCTTTTCATAGAAGGTTGACTGTGGCTGAGCATGTTCTGCTTAGGAACGACCTTAACCAGGATGAATTTGCAGAGGCCGTTCGAGTTTTATTGCGTGAAGGAAAAAATCGTAATATCTTGGTAACTGGGGTTGCTGGTTGCGGCAAAACACTTTATAACTCCTCTAAACTCTGTTTTCCAACCGTTTTGTAATCCTGGTACGACCACGATCGCTTTGGTTGATACTGTAAGTACTGACAGCGATGAAGTGATTCTCTCAAATGACGTTCGTTGGTGTCCCTAAATTAACGCACGGCACTATTTTTCACTTCTTTTGGAAGGTCACAAAGTTCATTTACCTACACTCAAATAACATTACACATGGGATATTAACTTTTAACCCGATTCTCCAATATTTTGCACCAGCAAGGAAGAGTTCACCCTTGTTAGATGAGCGTTCGCTGGTCGAACGTCTTTTCATTCATTTCATGCGGCACAAATTCCCGAAAAAGAACAACAGTGTATTTCCCCATGCTCCCGTTTTATTCGGCCTTGATCTTCTCACAAAGTTAATTAGCGTGCATCTGTAATTCAACGAGTCACCAACGAGTCACCATTTTTAAGAAAGCTTTTTTGGTGAGAAATATGCACAATTGAAACACGACGATAAAACAGTCAGAAAGGGCAGTGAACACAGAAGGTGAATCGATTGTTTTGGACACTATAGTAGAGAAAATAGCCATTTTTGAGGCAAATGTGCATGGTGACGTTGTCAATGCACTGAGAAAAAAGATCCTGCTAAATTTAATTAATACAGTGGTGACTCGTGCACACTAACACAATGTCGTTGTTTTCTTCTCTTGTTGGTTTTGTCTAGCGAAATTCGACTTAAAAATTGTTAAGCGATATCAAATAAGCCTACAATGGAGTTGTTATGAAAAAACAGTCAGTAGAAACCGTCTAATACAGTAACGTTTTCAAACTGCGTGTCACCATTTTGGTACAAAGCTGCTCACGCAATGAACTAAAGTAAACAAGCTCTTACATCACGTGTCATAAGTTTCTATCCTTGTGCAAAATTAGTGTTTTTCATAACTATAACTTGTGTTTCCTGTATTTCCATGTCTCTCACCGACCGAAATTGTCGAAGAGTTATAAAATAAAAACTGTACTAACATAAAAAGTATTCTTTTAAATTTCCCGGGTCTTACGAAGTTTTATTCGCGTAACATTGGGCCGGGTAATACATATATGTGCTAACTAATTTTAGGCCCTAACAATATTTGACAGTTGGCGATACGTCGTCATTTTATGTAAAATACCGCATCAGTTAGTATTTTATACGACCTCCTGAAGGAAGCTACATCAAGGTAAAAGGCAATATCCTTCGTCCATATAAATTCAGGATGTTGTCATCTCATTTTTAGCGCAAATCTTAATCTGTTTAGCACATCCAAGAAGTCGAAAGTCCTTTTTTGTTGATTGTAGGCAGTAATATCCTTTAGAAGTTGGAAAGGACGAACTTTTCTCACAGATACAGGAATTGTAGAAACCCCGCCTCCCTTGCCTTCTATAACATAACTTCCATGGGCGTCCTCTGTTAAACAATGGCTGGATAGGTTTTCTCTTAACTGTTAAACCTTTGTATGTGCTTTTCTTTCCAGGAAAATCGTCACTGATTAATCTCCAATCGCTTTTAGGAAAAATGTAGCGCGTTTTAGCTACTTTACGAAGAGAAAACCTTTGAATGCGAGATAAAACAAATACGCTCGTGCCCTTGTCACGCTATCAAGGGCAGCAAGAAAAAGCATATTTCAGATCATGACTCTCTTCTCAGCTAAATCTAAACAATTTCGCTTATTTTATCATTGTGGATATATAACAAAAGAAATTCGAACACTGAACATCAAACTCAGTTACGAATAAAAACGTTAAACAGCACTATCGTACCGGTTATAAAGGCGACTGTAAAGTTGTGTCACTTATGACCCTGTCAGCACGTCCTATAAATAGTTTAAATTCCTCACAAATACAGTCTGTGAGAAAATTCGTTGGAACAGTACACGACTATACAGATCTGAAGCTTTCGCAGCTCACTCTCCCCTCACAATGTTGTTTTAATGCGAGTTTCTGAGCCCAATTGCCAAAACAACATTGTGGGAGGGCAAGAAATTGTAAAGTGTTTCAACAATTTTTTCCGGGACTGTATTTTTGAGGAATTTTAGTTATGAAAAGAATTGGCGGGAAATATGCTACATTTTGGGAGAAGGAAACCCTTCATTTATAGTGGCCTAGAGTGAGATGTTGCGCCATATTTGTGATAAATTCGACAAGAAATGGAAACATACATCATGTTCAGGTTTGTTTGAATTTGGTTGGTTGTTTCTCGTTCAAAAAAGAAAGCCTTTTCATAGAAGGTTGACTGTGGCTGAGCATGTTCTGCTTAGGAACGACCTTAACCAGGATGAATTTGCAGAGGCCGTTCGAGTTTTATTGCGTGAAGGAAAAAATCGTAATATCTTGGTAACTGGGGTTGCTGGTTGCGGCAAAACACTTTATAACTCCTCTAAACTCTGTTTTCCAACCGTTTTGTAATCCTGGTACGACCACGATCGCTTTGGTTGATACTGTAAGTACTGACAGCGATGAAGTGATTCTCTCAAATGACGTTCGTTGGTGTCCCTAAATTAACGCACGGCACTATTTTTCACTTCTTTTGGAAGGTCACAAAGTTCATTTACCTACACTCAAATAACATTCCACACGGGATATTAACTTTTAACCCGATTCTCCAATATTTTGCACCAGCAAGGAAGAGTTCACCCTTGTTAGATGAGCGTTCGCTGGTCGAACGTCTTTTCATTCATTTCATGCGGCACAAATTCCCGAAAAAGAACAACAGTGTATTTCCCCATGCTCCCGTTTTATTCGGCCTTGATCTTCTCACAAAGTTAATTAGCGTGCATCTGTAATTCAACGAGTCACCAACGAGTCACCATTTTTAAGAAAGCTTTTTTGGTGAGAAATATGCACAATTGAAACACGACGATAAAACAGTCAGAAAGGGCAGTGAACACAGAAGGTGAATCGATTGTTTTGGACACTATAGTAGAGAAAATAGCCATTTTTGAGGCAAATGTGCATGGTGACGTTGTCAATGCACTGAGAAAAAAGATCCTGCTAAATTTAATTAATACAGTGGTGACTCGTGCACACTAACACAATGTCGTTGTTTTCTTCTCTTGTTGGTTTTGTCTAGCGAAATTCGACTTAAAAAATTGTTAAGCGATATCAAATAAGCCTACAATGGAGTTGTTATGAAAAAACAGTCAGTAGAAACCGTCTAATACAGTAACGTTTTCAAACTGCGTGTCACCATTTTGGTACAAAGCTGCTCACGCAATGAACTAAAGTAAACAAGCTCTTACATCACGTGTCATAAGTTTCTATCCTTGTGCAAAATTAGTGTTTTTCATAACTATAACTTGTGTTTCCTGTATTTCCATGTCTCTCACCGACCGAAATTGTCGAAGAGTTATAAAATAAAAACTGTACTAACATAAAAAGTATTCTTTTAAATTTCCCGGGTCTTACGAAGTTTTATTCGCGTAACATTGGGCCGGGTAATACATATATGTGCTAACTAATTTTAGGCCCTAACAATATTTGACAGTTGGCGATACGTCGTCATTTTATGTAAAATACCGCATCAGTTAGTATTTTATACGACCTCCTGAAGGAAGCTACATCAAGGTAAAAGGCAATATCCTTCGTCCATATAAATTCAGGATGTTGTCATCTCATTTTTAGCGCAAATCTTAATCTGTTTAGCACATCCAAGAAGTCGAAAGTCCTTTTTTGTTGATTGTAGGCAGTAATATCCTTTAGAAGTTGGAAAGGACGAACTTTTCTCACAGATACAGGAATTGTAGAAACCCCGCCTCCCTTGCCTTCTATAACATAACTTCCATGGGCGTCCTCTGTTAAACAATGGCTGGATAGGTTTTCTCTTAACTGTTAAACCTTTGTATGTGCTTTTCTTTCCAGGAAAATCGTCACTGATTAATCTCCAATCGCTTTTAGGAAAAATGTAGCGCGTTTTAGCTACTTTACGAAGAGAAAACCTTTGAATGCGAGATAAAACAAATATGCTCGTGCCCTTGTCACGCTATCAAGGGCAGCAAGAAAAACCATATTTCAGATCATGACTCTCCTCTCAGCTAAATCTAAACAATTTCGCTTATTTTATCATTGTGGATATATAACAAAAGAAATTCGAACACTGAACATCAAACTCAGTTACGAATAAAAACGTTAAACAGCACTATCGTACCGGTTATAAAGGCGACTGTAAAGTTGTGTCACTTATGACCCTGTCAGCACGTCCTATAAATAGTTTAAATTCCTCACAAATACAGTCTGTGAGAAAATTCGTTGGAACAGTACACGACTATACAGATCTGAAGCTTTCGCAGCTCACTCTCCCCTCACAATGTTGTTTTAATGCGAGTTTCTGAGCCCAATTGCCAAAACAACATTGTGGGAGGGCAAGAAATTGTAAAGTGTTTCAACAATTTTTTCCGGGACTGTATTTTTGAGGAATTTTAGTTATGAAAAGAATTGGCGGGAAATATGCTACATTTTGGGAGAAGGAAACCCTTCATTTATAGTGGCCTAGAGTGAGATGTTGCGCCATATTTGTGATAAATTCGACAAGAAATGGAAACATACATCATGTTCAGGTTTGTTTGAATTTGGTTGGTTGTTTCTCGTTCAAAAAAGAAAGCCTTTTCATAGAAGGTTGACTGTGGCTGAGCATGTTCTGCTTAGGAACGACCTTAACCAGGATGAATTTGCAGAGGCCGTTCGAGTTTTATTGCGTGAAGGAAAAAATCGTAATATCTTGGTAACTGGGGATGCTGGTTGCGGCAAAACACTTTATAACTCCTCTAAACTCTGTTTTCCAACCGTTTTGTAATCCTGGTACGACCACGATCGCTTTGGTTGATACTGTAAGTACTGACAGCGATGAAGTGATTCTCTCAAATGACGTTCGTTGGTGTCCCTAAATTAACGCACGGCACTATTTTTCACTTCTTTTGGAAGGTCACAAAGTTCATTTACCTACACTCAAATAACATTCCACACGGGATATTAACTTTTAACCCGATTCTCCAATATTTTGCACCAGCAAGGAAGAGTTCACCCTTGTTAGATGAGCGTTCGCTGGTCGAACGTCTTTTCATTCATTTCATGCGGCACAAATGCCCGAAAAAGAACAACAGTGTATTTCCCCATGCTCCCGTTTTATTCGGCCTTGATCTTCTCACAAAGTTAATTAGCGTGCATCTGTAACTCAACGAGTCATCAACGAGTCACCATTTTTAAGAAAGCTTTTTTGGTGAGAAATATGCACAATTGAAACACGACGATAAAACAGTCAGAAAGGGCAGTGAACACAGAAGGTGAATCGATTGTTTTGGACACTATAGTAGAGAAAATAGCCATTTTTGAGGCAAATGTGCATGGTGACGTTGTCAATGCACTGAGAAAAAAGATCCTGCTAAATTTAATTAATACGGTGGTGACTCGTGCACACTAACACAATGTCGTTGTTTTCTTCTCTTGCTGGTTTTGTCTAGCGAAATTCGACTTGAAAAATTGTTAAGCGATATCAAATAAGCCTACAATGGAGTTGTTATGAAAAAACAGTTAGTAGAAACCGTCTAATACAGTAACGTTTTCAAACTGCGTGTCACCATTTTGGTACAAAGCTGCTCACGCAATGAACTAAAGTAAACAAGCTCTTACATCACGTGTCATAAGTTTCTATCCTTGTGCAAAATTAGTGTTTTTCATAACTATAACTTGTGTTTCCTGTATTTCCATGTCTCTCACCGACCGAAATTGTCGAAGAGTTATAAAATAAAAACTGTACTAACATAAAAAGTATTTGGGAAAAACGCGGAGCGACCGGCAATTCTTTAAGAAATTCACGTCTAACTGAGCTTTCCGTACCTTAATGGAAGTCTTCTCCCAATGGCGAAAGTCTGCGATCGACAACTCTCGTTCATATTTGGCTGCTAAGTCGTGTACAATGTTTCCGAACTTTCGAACTAATAGCAAGCAAGAAATAACTTTCAAAAAGAAACACACAATTTTAAATTTGCAAAACATGTTTCGGATGATCGACATCCATCGTCAGTTGTGAATACAAGTGAAACCGCTAGTCGGTGTTATATAAAAGATAGCTAATTAAATGCATAAGTACTGATTAAATAACAACGTGAATAGAAAATACAATGATGAGAAGACAATGGGTATGGACGAGGAAAATTACAGTGAAAGTGTTAAATTGACATGATTAACCTGCTTATTTAATGAGGGTTTTTCCCAACCTATGTGTAAGGCCTCCTTGATTTTTAGTTGAAAAGGCGTGGAGGCGGTGTCAAGGATTGAAAAACACTCCTCCGAGCATGAAGATCTGCATGCTTCTGACCCATTAATGTGCTGAAAGATATGCGAGTTCTTATCCGATGTTAAATGTTCACGAACACGTGTAGCAAGATGTCGGTTTGTTTCGCCGACATAGCAGGCACTACAGCCTGCGCAAGAAAATTTATAAACCACACGGGATCGTGATAATTTGGAAATAGCATCTTTGGCACTGAATAAGTTCTTTATCTTGTATGGGGCAAACACTAGCTTGATGTCCAAGTTTATTCTTTTAAATTTCCCGGGTCTTACGAAGTTTTATTCGCGTAACATTGGGCCGGGTAATACATATATGTGCTAACTAATTTTAGGCCCTAACAATATTTGACAGTTGGCGATACGTCGTCATTTTATGTAAAATACCGCATCAGTTAGTATTTTATACGACCTCCTGAAGGAAGCTACATCAAGGTAAAAGGCAATATCCTTCGTCCATATAAATTCAGGATGTTGTCATCTCATTTTTAGCGCAAATCTTAATCTGTTTAGCACATCCAAGAAGTCGAAAGTCCTTTTTTGTTGATTGTAGGCAGTAATATCCTTTAGAAGTTGGAAAGGACGAACTTTTCTCACAGATACAGGAATTGTAGAAACCCCGCCTCCCTTGCCTTCTATAACATAACTTCCATGGGCGTCCTCTGTTAAACAATGGCTGGATAGGTTTTCTCTTAACTGTTAAACCTTTGTATGTGCTTTTCTTTCCAGGAAAATCGTCACTGATTAATCTCCAATCGCTTTTAGGAAAAATGTAGCGCGTTTTAGCTACTTTACGAAGAGAAAACCTTTGAATGCGAGATAAAACAAATACGCTCGTGCCCTTGTCACGCTATCAAGGGCAGCAAGAAAAACCATATTTCAGATCATGACTCTCTTCTCAGCTAAATCTAAACAATTTCGCTTATTTTATCATTGTGGATATATAACAAAAGAAATTCGAACACTGAACATCAAACTCAGTTACGAATAAAAACGTTAAACAGCACTATCGTACCGGTTATAAAGGCGACTGTAAAGTTGTGTCACTTATGACCCTGTCAGCACGTCCTATAAATAGTTTAAATTCCTCACAAATACAGTCTGTGAGAAAATTCGTTGGAACAGTACACGACTATACAGATCTGAAGCTTTCGCAGCTCACTCTCCCCTCACAATGTTGTTTTAATGCGAGTTTCTGAGCCCAATTGCCAAAACAACATTGTGGGAGGGCAAGAAATTGTAAAGTGTTTCAACAATTTTTTCCGGGACTGTATTTTTGAGGAATTTTAGTTATGAAAAGAATTGGCGGGAAATATGCTACATTTTGGGAGAAGGAAACCCTTCATTTATAGTGGCCTAGAGTGAGATGTTGCGCCATATTTGTGATAAATTCGACAAGAAATGGAAACATACATCATGTCCAGGTTTGTTTGAATTTGGTTGGTTGTTTCTTTGACAGTAGGTTCTTTGACAGTGCGTTAATCGAAAAAGTGTTTAAGTGCTTGAAGACCTTCGCTATTAGGAATGACTGTGTATAGAAATGTAATGTCTATTGTGAAAATAAGTTTGTCTTGGCCGGAGAAATTGAAATCGCGGAAAATTTGTAGTGCGTGTGTACCGTCTGTAATGTATGATGGCAAAGATTTGACGATAGGCGTCATAATCCTGTCTAAGTAGCTAGAAATGAGTTCGGTGGGGCAACTACAGGCAGAAACGATAGGGCGACCTGGGTTGTTGGGTTTCTGAATTTTAGGCAAGAAGTAAATGCACCAAGTTCTAGGGGTGTTGATGATGAGATTAGTGGCAGTGTCCGGTAATTCTTGATTAACTTAGAGATTTTGAATGGTGTCTTTGACAAGTTTTTGATTTTTGGAAGTGAGATATTTAGGGATTTTGGCATAAGACGAGGTATCCGAAAGTTGCCGCAAAGCTTTTTTTTGGTAAAGGTCGGACCGCCAAACAACTACCGCGCCGTCTTTCTCGACCGATTTGACAACTATGTCGTTGCGTTTACTAAGAATTTTAAGCGCCGCCCACTCTTCCGACTTGTCAAAGACACCATTCAAAATCTTATAGTTAATCAAGAATTACCGGACACTGATCAACACCCCTAGAACTTCGTGCATTTACTTCTTGCCTAAAATTCACAAACCCAACAACCCAGGTCGCCCTATCGTTTCTGCCTGTAGTTGCCCCACCGAACTCATTTCTAGCTACTTAGACAGGATTGTGACGCCTATCGTCAAATCTTTGCCATCATACATTACAGACAGTACACACGCACTACAAATTTTCCGCGATTTCCATTTCTCCGGCCAAGACAAACTTATTTTCACCATGGACATTACATCTCTATACACAGTCATTCCTAATACCGAAGGTCTTCAAGCACGATCAACGCACTGTCAAAGAACCTAGCTCGGAAACGCTCCTCCGCCTTGCCGAACTAGTTTTAACGCTTAACTGTTTTTCATTCGCCGGCAACTATCACAAACAAATTAATGGTGTAGCGATGGGCACAAGAATGGGACCTAGCTATGCCAATCTTTTTGTAGGATATGTTGAACACCAATTTTTTAATCAGTACATCGTTCCCAAACCTGAACTCTACGGCCGCTACATCGACGACTGCATTGGCGCTATTTCATCCAGCAGAGAAGAACTCGATCAATTTATAACCTCCGTCGACTCTTTTCATCTGGCTCTTAAATATACCTGGGAAATTTCGGAAACTTCGTTGGCTTTCCTAGATATCAAAGTTTCTATTAGAGGCAACGTGCTATGTACTAGTGTGCACTACAAACCTACATATTCACACAATTATTTGTTGTATTCATCATCACATCCATCACATGTCAAGAACTCCATTCCTTATTCTCACTTTCTTAGACTTCGACGTCTATGTAGTGATGACTCCGATTTTTCCAGCAAATCAGAGGAGATGTGCCAGTTCTTCAAAAAATGTGGCTATCCTGTCTCTGTGGTCAAAGCGGGCCATCATCGCGCCCAACAATTTGATCGACAGTTATCACTACAAACGTCACAAAAAGATTAAATGACAGAATTCCATTCACCCTCACTTTCCATCCTCATAATCACGCAGTCAAAAGCATCATTCTTAGTAACTTTAAATTACTCCAAAATGATCCCGAGACTGGTAGAATCTTTTCGCAACCTCCACTTATTTCATTCAAACGCGACAAAAACGTAGGCAACTTTTTAGTTAGAAGCGCGCTCAAAACCAACGAGCAACCCGGCACTTTCAAATGCGCGCGCTCACGATGCAAAACTTGTCTTTTCATTGTTAACACTAGCAAGATATCGGGACCTAAGCGATCTGTTAAGATGACCGATCGTTTGACATGTACCTCCGCAAATGTCATTTATTGCATAACCTTTACGTTATGCAATGTTTCGCATCTTCGCGATGTTGAGAAGAATGACAAGGATGCATATAAGCCAGTCGCTCGCCATTTTAATCTGCCTAACCACTCCAAAAAACACATGGCTATCTGCGTCCTTTCCCTACATCTAGGTACGACGGAAAGCCGCAAGAATCTGGAACAAAAATTCATCTTTCAAATCGGCACCCTTAATCCTCATG
>NC_090878.1:35583877-35611377 GCF_036669935.1 Montipora foliosa
AAACAAATAATTAACTAGACCTAGTGGGGTAAAATGTTCAATTACCTTGCGATGTCCTATAGTTCGTTGAAACTGGTTCAGCAGCAATAATGGATCCCGCTACAAATAAATTAAGGGATAAGCAATACTGGTAGACTATTTGTGTGCTTCCGTCACTCACAACTGCATGAATTACAAAACTAAAACGTAAGAGGAATAGTGAGGTTATCTGAATGAAGACAAAACGGCTGAGGCTCGTTATCGTTGAATACAATAGTTTATGCCTTTCATATGGATATGAAACTCTTCAAAGAAAACTTCTTGTTCATGGACACCACGAAATGAAAACTATCACTGACAATTGCGTAGGAAAACGTACTCGTGTGTAAGCGAGCTTTATTATTTGACTGGATATGAGAGTATCTCAGTCTCTCGATAAATAACTCCTATAAGGAAAAGGTTGAACTTTCCTAAGCACAAATCACTCAAGCCTAGACATATCACAAATTACGTTTTTAGCAGAAGAATTTGAATCACAAATGCATAATACATCAAGAACATCAAATCAACATCAACTAACAATGGTCTTGCTTAGCCTTAGTGAAACTTCAAAGCAAGGAAGCGTTCCGTAATCGCAATTCTAATGGCTGAATTGTTCAATGCAATCTTACTCGTCTTTTGCTTCACGACTGCCTCCATTCTGAATGTAAGAGGAAAAGTGAGACTTACCCCACGCAGGCAAAACTAAGCATATGTAATTTATTACATATTTTTTCAATGAAGAATAGAAAGTAGGATAGTTCGATCAAGCAACAAACAAATAATTAACTAGACTTAGAGGGGTAAATGTTCAATTACCTTGCGATGTCCTATAGTTCGTTGAAACTGGTTCAGCAGCAATAATGGATCCCGCTACAAATAAATTAAGGGATAAGCAATACTGGTAGATTGTTTGTGTGCGTCCGTCACTCACAACTGCATGAATTACAAAACTAAAACATAAAAGGAATAGTGACGTTATCTGAATGAAGAGAAAACGGCTAAGGTTCGTTATCGTTGGATGCAATAGTTTATGCCTTTCATATGGATATGAAACTCTTCAAAGAAAACTTCTTGTTCATGCACAGCACGAAATGAAAACTGTCACTGACAATTGCGTAGGAAAACGTACTCGTGTGTAAGCGAGCTTTATTATTTGACGGGTTATGAGAGTATCTCAGTCTCTCGATAAATAACTCCTATAAGGAAAAGGTTGAACTTTCCTAACTGCAGGTCCTTTAAGACTAGACATATCACAAATTTAGTTGCTAGGAGAGCATTTTAATTACAAACGAAACGTGAAGAACAACAAGCCACGCATACTCGATCAAAGTGTGCAAATTAATGACGCGGACCAAGATAAAATACTGTTATCTAAATAGTTGAATTGAATTCTCTATTGGTTTAAAATAACTGATTATTAATTCCCGCGAGGTTTAAGGTTGTGAAGGGAAAGTAAATATATGAGGCTCTTGTCTTGCTTAGCATTAAGTGAGACTTCAAAGCGAGGAGACATTCCGTAATCGGAATACTAATGGCTGAATTGTTCAATGTTATCTTACTCGTCTTTTGCTTCACGACAACCTCCATTCGGAATCTAACCGGATAAGAAAAGTGAAACTTACTCTACTCATATGTGATTTACTTACTTACTTTCTCGAAGTAGAAGCAGAAACCGGGATAGTTCTGCGGGATAGTTCGATCAAGCAATAAACAATTAACTAGACCCAGTAGTAAGGGAACTAGACGCTACGTGAGCGTAATCCGGGTTACCTGTGGTACATGATACACAAAAACAGAGGGCACTGAGTTGGGTGATATTGAAGGGGCGGAAAAGGGATTTTCCCAGAAGTAATTCTGGATGGGCCAATCCGAAAATAACACAACAAAAACGCCTAGGAATCCAATAGGTACTCCTGGTAACTCCTACAATAGAAGAAGCAGACGTGAGGATCGAGCTCGTATGCGCCATTTTTTAATCATTCCCAGAACTGCTCAGTCAGGAAACGAAACACTTCTTACTCTTGTTTCATTTGCTTAGAAACGAAACGTAATTATTTTAACTTCAGGTTAAGCTGTTTACACAGTGTGGTGTAGTGGTTAATCAATCTAGAATTTGTAATAGCTGTTATTACAGTTGAACCCACGTCTCAATGTTATTTTCAGAATGCGCGAAAACGAGTCTTTCGGATCAAAACAAGTATTTCTTATCGAAGGACTATGTGATTTCTTGATTCTTGACTGTTTTATTCGTTTGCTTTCGAGTAATTCGAGATTTGTCTTCTTTTCAGCAAAAGTTATGACTATTTTAGTGAAGAGAATGCATGTTTTATTAAGTTTCATAGTTTTAACTGCTGACAGTTAAAAACATACAGTCGCTTCTACTGGGCTTTACATGCGTCAAGTTAGCGAACATGTTCACAAGTGGTTGAAGGAGTGTGAATCTTAGTTGTGGCAGGAGACCACCAGTATCATGGGCTCCTGGTTACGGTGCTTTGATGAACAACCTCTGGAGAGTTCCAGAAACGGAGAGGTCGCTACCAAAATTCAACAGCGCAGACAACGCGAGAGCGGAGAGAAATACCCAAAGGATAGCGCAACTCTGTCTAGTTCGGTTATCGTACCGGAAGCTCAAATTTTCACTTCGTGAGAATCCAAAATTTCACACTTTTCAGCTGCTTGCTACACAGACGTTTACATCGCTGTGAATCCTTCTCAACTTTAATTGCATATATTGACTTTTCCTCAAGACATGGTGATTATTTTTATCTCTTGTTTTTTTCCGAGCGAACTGAGCCCCAATTAAGCAAACACACTTTCCTCATTAGTTGAAAACTCAAAAATAATCTATATCCAGCGAGACAAAAAGCTGACCGTTAGTGTTTCAAGTTTTCTGATATTTTAACCAAAGAGTGTCCAGTCATTGAGGTTTAAGTTTCATTTATTTGGGATCTACTATCAGTTTTGAATGAACACCGGTCAAAATTCGAGAAAATTACAATTCAGCACCAGTGAAATGTGAGCTAATGCAACTTACCCCAGAATAGAAAAACAAATTTGGGTCAGAGACATCGCAATTAAGACGGTTAAATCATTTTACGTTTTGCTTCGTTATATAAAATGTATCTATATCGATCATGAAAAACTAACTCGAAAAAAGTGAGGGAAACACGAAACTTTTACTCTCCCATGATTTGTCGCGCACGATCAAATTCGCAAATATTTTAAATCTGTTGCGTCAAATCAGTCATAAGTAAAACTATCTTAGTTGCTGATGTGAGACTTTGCTTTAATATGAGAGAATTTCCTATTAAAGTGGTAAAGAAATAAAAAAAGGTCAGATTAGAAATCGGACCAAAATTAATTGATTTCATTACGTGTGTGAGACTGTATTTCGTCGTGGAAACCAATAGGGTAATTGTTCCCACGGGAAGTAAATATTACTTCTTGATCTAAACAAACAACGCACTTACCTCGGAAGAAACCAAGGTTATTACTGGGAAGTACAGATTAAAAGTGCCGTGTTCGTTCTTCAATATTGCCGGTGGAATTTGTGGCGCGGACGAACGCAGTAGTTCTTCGACTTCCATCATACCACTCACCCAGTGTAATAAGGAGATCAAAAAACACAAAAAGTCCTTGAAATTTTCCAGCGTTGAAACTTAAGTGGAACTTATCTTGGCAAGATGCGGTTGTTTTGAAAAGCCATCAAACTTTTTGGAAATGACCATCTGTCCCGCTCATCGGGCGCGATTGGGCATAGGTTGGCGAAGGCCAAGTTGTTTATGTAGCGTACCGGAAGTTGTTTCGGGTCACTGCAAGGACCTTCGGAAAGTACCAACAATGCAAAAAGGAATAAATTTGTCCCAGTCCGTCAAGTTATTGGAACTTACAAATCCGTTTGTCCCTGTGGGCTCAGGTAAGTGATGAAGTGTTTGATGAACTAATAGCCAGTTGATTGCCATCATTTATCGGAGCCCGTATTCCTGTAAATGTCAGACACCGCGTATTCCGTTAGCAGCTCGCACTGTGTTAAGGATTACGTACCGGCTTGTGATATAAAAGCAGTCTAACCAGATATAAAGCAAAACTCCAGTCTTTGGATACGATTAAATAATAATAATAATAATAATAATAATAATAATAATAATCTTTATTTCTTAAGATAAAAGTACATATCCTAAGTTACAATTAATAAGAAAGAAAAAGAAAACTCTAGAAACTATTTACATATCATATTTAAAAATTATTCTGTTACTAAAAACGTTCTTAAATCTGTCAGTGTGGATTCAAGGGACAGAGACTGACGTATTTCTAAGATTGCACCTCGTTTTCTTTTCCTTAGGTAAAAACTGGAAGAACGGATATTCGATCTTTTTATGTACAGTGTCTTGTCCGCCTTCTCTAGCAAGTCCCCGATATTTACATTCTTGGACGTATACATGTATAACTTTCTTTTCATACACCGGTCTAAGAAATTCTGTTTTACAGAAAGGTCGGAATCTGAGGCACCATAAACCGACAGAGCTTAAGAAAAATTTGGTAAAACTATTGCGTGAAAAAGGTGATCTACTTCCTCCTAGGACATTCCTTCCTTACGTAAAGATCCTAATACGAATAATGACTTGTTGGCCTTAATTACCTTCGCGCGCACGTGACTACAGTATTTACAATTTTGTTGGAAAGTAACACCTAATATGGGTAACTCTGCGCACTGCGGTATATTACTAACTGGCGCGATGTCCTGACTGAAACCTTTCTTACGGAAAATAATCTCCTTGCATTTTGTTGGATTTTCCATTTCCATTTTGTTGGATTTCCAAAGTTTCCATTGATGGAAGAAAAATGTTAGGTTCGTAATGAGCAAAACATATCACATTTCTGTTTACCCTCACCCCTTTCATCCTTCATCGCACCATCAGCCTTTCGCAATTGTATTTGTTTATGTTTTCAAAAATAGCTACAGTTAAATTTGGTACGGCTCCATCTAAAATTACGCGTCTTTGGGATAATTTCTGTGGTGTTAACAGCGTTTGCCCTTTTTTTTTTTCGTTATGAGTGTTCAGTGTCTGTTAGGAAGTCTTTACAAGGACTTGACAACTTTTCCACCCAAGGAACCGAGGCATTTGATGACTTGGACAAACTGGTCGATAAACTGGTTGACTGTGGTAAAACGGAAGTCTGGGCGAGAGAAATGAAGCAACAGCTGCGCTCATCAAAGCAATACCTTAAGAGTGACTACAAGGTATTTTATTTCGTTACAAAATCTAGTATGAGGTTTGGCAGATGAAATCCACGAAAATGGGAGAAACATGATCCACAGCAGGTTTTGTGCACTACTTTCCCAAGGTAAAAATACTGTGATCTTGCTGGATATTTGTACTATATTTTTATTTTTATTATATTTTATTTGAGAGTTAGTATCAGAAGTAAACACCTAATGGAACGTGGGTTTTATTCGAGGGACGCTTAATTCGGAGAATGAGGGGGACGGGGGTGTCACTTATTCAAGAAAAGTATTGCAATTGAAATTGTATACGTAAAAACAACAATTGCGGTTTGTGTTGTCTTTGGTGAGTTTCAGGTCCATGTGGTTCAGTCGTCCAGCATTGCTGATCACTGTAGGACTTACGCCCTAAGTGATTCAACAGACTCTGACTTTCAAGCCTGCTGTGATCACCCACAGAATGAGTCATGCGCGCAGTGCTGCCAGTTGCAGGAAGTCCTAACTACCTTGGAAAGTGAGTGTTCTCATGCACTTTGCAATGAAGAGGAGAAGGAGGACATGCTGCACACTATTAAGCAAGCAACAAATAACATCATGATCTGGAAATCCCATCAGTTGCGCTCCGTTCACCAGGATCAAGCCAAATGTTCTGTTTTAGCTAAAATCAAGAGCAAATCTGATGTGTTCCTTGTTCAGGATTGGGCGATGAAATACATGCCACGGAAATTTCGAGAGCCGCAGTCGGACTGGTTTGCTAAGCGTGGGTTACCATGGCATATTACAGTTGCAATCAGAGAGCACTTTGAGTCTCAAACATTTGTACATGTCTTTCAGAACTGTTCACAAGACAGTGCCGTCGTGGTATCTATAATGCAGGACTGCCTCGCCTCACTGAAGAAGGAAATGCCGGAAATAGCTTATTACAAGCAAGATAATGCGGGCTGTTACCACAGCGGGTATACAATCGTTTCAGCTAAACTAGCAGGTGACATCGCTGGGGAGGTTGTAGAACGGAACGACTTTTCCGACCCTCAAGACGGCAAAGGAGTCTGCGACCGTCAAGCAGCAACTATTAAGGGAGATGTAGGAAGATGTGTTAACGAGGGTCATGATGTGACAACAGCTGCGCGGCTGAAAACTGCCACAGAGTCTGGTCCAGAGTCTCGTGCGAAAGCTAGTTACGTCTCACTTAATACGTCAATTACTCCGCCAGTCAAATGGGAGGGTGTTAGCTTGCTTAACAACTTCAAGTATGAAGAGAGCGAAATGCGTGCGTGGAGAGCGTTCAATGTGGGTCCAGGGAATTTGATACCGTGGTCTCAATTTGAGGGCGTTTTGGAGATCCCGGAAGTTCTAGAAGTGCTTGATCCCCCATCGCAGACCACGCCATCTTCCAAGAGCGTGAGACACAGGTATGTAAAGAAATTATCTAAACGGGATCCAGAAGCAACCAACGAGACCACCAGTCAAGACCAAGATGATGATGATAGTGAAAATGACCAAGCTTCACTACTTTTCTCGTGCCCCGAGGAAGGATGTATAAAAGCCTAGAGCCATTTTACATCGCTACAAGCACATTTGGACACGGGTAAACACAAACGACTCCCTGAACAAGAAACACTGTATGACAAGGCAAAACGAGTTTACGCTTCAAAGCTAATGGATGAAGGTAGTAGGATTCCCACTGTACAGTTACAATGTGAAGAACAGAGCCAATGCTTAACTCCCCTTCCAATGGGATGGGCTCTAAAGACAATCACCAAGAAGGCTCGTCTTACGCAGAAACAGAATGAATTTTTGAAACAGCAATTTGAAATTGGCGAGCAAAGTGGAAGGAAAGCAGATCCGAGTGAGGTCTCAAAATTAATGAGATCTGCAAGGGACGAGTTGGGAGTTCGTCGGTTTCAACCAGAACAAGTTCTAACAGGAAAGCAAATCACTGGATTCTTCTCACGACTGGCAGCAACGAAAAGGCTGGCTCCCAGTACAGTGAACCGTCGAGATTCAGACGACGAGGTCCCAGGAGAAGATAACAGGGCAGCTCTGGCGCAGACGACCCATTCGGAAATCTGTGCGCGTGTGATGAGGGAGGTTTCTCTTCAGCACCCAATTGTATCCTCGTCAGGCTACAATATCTGTGAACTCATGGAAGCGTGCAAGAAAAAACCGACGTTGCTAAGTGTGGACATGTTCCGTAGCATTTGCATTGAACTGGGCTTGGATGTCTCCGATATAACGCAAAGACGAAAGAAACCGTATATCAGTCGTTTGTCGCAGCTTGTGGACGAATGCAGCTGTGCCTCGTAAAACCGAGAGAATTAAATCAGCTATTTACATTTATGCGATTATTTAGTAGGTAATAGGTGAGGTGAGGTGAGCTTTCTATAGAACCTTACAGTCACTGAGCCCCGGGGGGTACTCCCTTATATGGGCTATATAGTTATCCGCCGCCCTAAAGGGCATGGCTTTTCAGCCGTTTTGGTCATAGATAGAGTATCGATTTTGGCCATTTTGGTCATAAACAGGGTCTGGTTTTTGCACTTTAGTCTTGAATTGAGTATGTTTTTTAAGAAGAAGCTACGTTTTCATCATTATCGATAAGATCATCAAAAGCCCTTCATAAATTATGTTTAGGGTAACCGTGCCAGCCGCAACGGTCATTAATAGGGTATCGAATTTTTGCTCAGGTCATAAATAGGGTAAGGAAAATCACAAGTTTTGGTCATAAATAGGGTACGGGTTTTGGAAAGCGGGCTTCACACCTCCACCCAATTTTTCTGGGAGTACCCGCCCCCACTCCACGGGAACCCGAGCCAAATTCTGTACACTGCGTACGTTACTCTAAACTATTAACCTTCACCCAACCATAACGATGCTCGACGAGTGGGATAGATATTCGTAAGCAGCACGTGTAAGTTAGCTGGTTTCTGAAAATATCTACACCGTGCCAAGATAGGCCCATTTCTCCTTAGGTTCCGGAAAACGGTATGACGGAAGTTGGGTTGATTACTTGTTGTACTTTGTTGGTATGCAAGTGAAATTCCACCGAGAATCTAAAGAATGAAAACAAAGTCGCTTTTGAATATGTCGCGAAACCCTCTGCAATACACTCTGTTCATTGAGAGATAAGTGCTTTGGCAAATAAAAAAGAAAAGTTACCCTGGTGTTTGAAAAATAAATTATGTACAATAAAAAACGTTTTCCGACGTTTCGGTTGTATTCAACAACCTTCATCAGGGAAAGTGAAAGATAAAATTTACACGAAAGCTAGGATATAAACCAATGAGCTAATTAAAAATTCTAAAGTTAGTGTCATTTTTTCTTTTCTGCAATAGTCAAATGCAAGTACTCCTTGGGGAGTAGTGCTCCATCGTCTCGGTTGAGGGGGTCTTTAGCACAGTTTATTTCCCAAGCCTCAAGAATTTTCCTTTGTCGCCAGTTATTGTTAGTTCGAAGAATAGTGGCCTTATTCCAAGCGATGTCATGATTTGTTTTTATAACGTGGTCCGCAAGTGCTGATTTTTCTTTTTGTAGCCGTGCGACGGCCTTTTGATGCTCTCCTTTTCTAGTTGTAAATTTTCTTTGCGTTTCTCCGACGTAATTTTTGCTACAAACTGCGCAGGGAATGTCATACACGAGATCTCGAATTTCTTCTTTGCCCATTTCGTCTTTCGGCTTTGGAAATATCTGGCCAATTGTCTTGTAGGGTTTAAAAGTCACTTTGATACCATGATTGTCCAAAACTCTCTTTATGGGTTGGGAGGTCCCGCTAACGTATGGTATTGTGCAATATTTCTCTTCCGACTCTGCACCAGTTAATGGGTGGTTTAATGGAGGTTTAGGTTTGCTGGCATTCAAGATAAAGCGCTTGGGGTATCCATTTGATTGTAATGTAGACACTATTCTTTGTTTTTTTCTTGTTTCGGTCGGATTTTGTTGAGGGAATTTTCTCGGCCCGATCCATTAATGATTTGACCACAGCGCGCTTGTGCATACTGGGATGGTGCAATAAATATGACAGATAGCGATCAGTGTGGGTAGGTTTCCGGTAGACGGTGGTGATTAATTTTCCGTCTTCCTGGTGATGAACCATGGTGTCAAGAAAGGCAATTTTACTCTCATTTTCACGTTCAATTGTGAAAGTAATGCAAGGTTCAACTGAGTTCAAATGTTCCAGGAAGGTCTGTGTACTTCCAGATTTTGCGGTTGTAATCACGTCGTCCACAAATCTCTTCCAAAACAAAGGTGGATTGGTTAGTGAGGCTAGTGCTCTTTCTTCAAGGTCTTCCATGACCATGTTTGCCATTATAGCGGGGAGCCCATAGCTGTCCCATGAATTTGCTTGTAATGCTTGTGGTCATACTGAAAATTGGTAGTTGACAGGCAAAAGTCAAGCAATTTGATAATGTCAATAATGGGTATGGCTGTCCTGTCTTGTAAATTTTCGTCGTTAATCAGGCGATTGTGAGCAACACTAACAGCTACGTCCACCGGAATCGATGTCAACAAAGAAACGACGTCGAAAGAAACAAGTCCGTCGTCATCCTGAAGTTTGATGTCGGTAATACCTTCACAGAATTCAGTGCTGTTTTTGACAGCGTAGTCGGAATTACCAGTCAGGGGTTTTAATATTTTAGCCACATGCTTAGAGAGGTTGTATGTAGGAGTTGATATGAATGAAACAATGGGCCGTAGCGGGCATCCGTTCTTATGGACTTTCGGTAAACCATAAAATCGAGGTGGTAGGCCGTCGGAGCTGTGGAGACGTTTGTATAAATTTTCCCCGATGGTCTCCTCCCGTTTCATTTTCAGGAGTATGCCGTTCATGTCTCTTTCCGTCTTTTTAGTTGGATCTTTTTTTAGGACCTTGTAGGTTGATTCGTCGCCGAGAAGTTCTTTTACTTTCTCACCATAGTCTTTGCGGTCCATCACAACTGTGCAGTTCTCTTTGTCCGCCGAAATGATGAGTCTCGATTTGTCCTTTCGGAGATCTTGTTGGGCTTTCATTTCCGAAGATGGAATGTTTGATGCCGGAGGGTGGGCTCTGCTAAGGACTTCTGAAACTCGTGCTCTTACTGTAAGTTTTTCCTCAGCCGATAGTTTAGTTATACTGTCTTCCACAGCAGCTACGAATTCTGCAGTGGGAATTTTTTTTCGAGCAATGGCAAAATTCATTCCCTTTTGCAATGCTGACTTCTCAGTATCCGTGAGTGGTTTACTTGAGATATTTAAAACCCATTTCTCACAGTTGACGGTGTTTCTAGTGGGTGATTGGTTAGATTTCTCCTCCGATGCTTGTAATTTTCTCGTATGTCCAGCCTTAATTCTCAAGTGTTCCGTATGTTGTAAATTTCGGAAAAGCACTTCAGTTTGCTTCAGATCTTCGGGTTCCATAACAGCGTGCAAGCATTCTGTTAGCCTGTCTTTTTCGCAGGCGAGTTGGCGAATTTTCTTTTGCAGTTGTTCGATTCTCAGCTTCAGAAATTGAAAACCAGTATTCTTTGCCAATTTGTAGCCTTTGGGACATTGGACAGGAGGCCTGATCCTTAAACTTGGTGATAGGATTTGGCGATCTTTGCATCGGTGGTTGAAAAAAGATGACACTTATATCGAGTGATCTTTATCATCGTCTTGTTTAATCGGCGGGCTTTCAGTAAAATTTCTCTGTCGTACTTCTCTAAAATGCTATTAAAACTGGGTTTGTCACCAGGTGGATCCATTGGCAAATAAAAAATATATGTTACTCTGGTGTTTGAAATATAAATTATGTACAATAGAGACTTATCATTTCTGCGGACAAAGGGAACTGCACAGTTGTGATGGACCGCAAAGACTATGGTGAGAAAGTAAAAGAACTTCTCGGCGACGAATCAACATACAAGGTCCTAAAAAAAGATCCAACTACAAAGACGGAAAGAGACATGAACGGCATACACCTGAAAATGAAACGGGAGGAGACCATCGGGGAAAATTTATACAAACGTCTCCACAGCTCCGACGGCCTACCACCTCGATTTTATGGTTTACCGAAAGTCCATAAGAACGGATGCCCGCTACGGCCCATTGTTTCATTCATATCAACTCCTACATACAACCTCTCTAAGCATGTGGCTAAAATATTAAAACCCCTGACTGGTAATTCCGACTACGCTGTCAAAAACAGCACTGAATTCTGTGAAGGTATTACCGACATCAAACTTCAGGATGACGACGGACTTGTTTCTTTCGACGTCGTTTCTTTGTTGACATCGATTCCGGTGGACGTAGCTGTTAGTGTTGCTCACAATCGCCTGATTAACGACGAAAATTTACAAGACAGGACAGCCATACCCATTATTGACATTATCAAATTGCTTGACTTTTGCCTGTCAACTACCAATTTTCAGTATGACCACAAGCATTACAAGCAAATTCATGGGACAGCTATGGGCTCCCCGCTATAATGGCAAACATGGTCATGGAAGACCTTGAAGAAAGAGCACTAGCCTCACTAACCAATCCACCTTTGTTTTGGAAGAGATTTGTGGACGACGTGATTACAACCGCAAAATCTGGAAGTACACAGACCTTCCTGGAACATTTGAACTCAGTTGAACCTTGCATTACTTTCACAATTGAACGTGAAAATGAGAGTAAAATTGCCTTTCTTGACACCATGGTTCATCACCAGGAAGACGGAAAATTAATCACCACCGTCTTCCGGAAACCTACCCACACTGATCGCTATCTGTCATATTTATTGCACCATCCCAGTATGCACAAGCGAGCTGTGGTCAAATCATTAATGGATCGGGCCGAGAAAATTCCCTCAACAAAATCCGACCGAAACAAGAAAAAAACAAAGAATAGTGTCTACATTACAATCAAATGGATACCCCAAGCGCTTTATCTTGAATGCCAGCAAACCTAAACCTCCATTAAACCACCCATTAACTGGTGCAGAGTCGGAAGAGAAATATTGCACAATACCATACGTTAGCGGGACCTCCCAACCCATAAAGAGAGTTTTGGACAATCATGGTATCAAAGTGACTTTTAAACCCTACAAGACAATTGGCCAGATATTTCCAAAGCCGAAAGACGAAATGGGCAAAGAAGAAATTCGAGATCTCGTGTATGACATTCCCTGCGCAGTTTGTAGCAAAAATTACGTCGGAGAAACGCAAAGAAAATTTACAACTAGAAAAGGAGAGCATCAAAAGGCCGTCGCACGGCTACAAAAAGAAAAATCAGCACTTGCGGACCACGTTATAAAAACAAATTATGACATCGCTTGGAATGAGGCCACTATTCTTAGAACTAAGAATAACTGGCGACAAAGGAAAATTCTTGAGGCTTGGGAAATAAACTGTGCTAAAGACCCCCTCAACTGAAATGATGGAGCACTACTCCCCAAGGAGTACTTGCATTTGACTATTGCAGAAAAGAAAAAATGACACTAACTTTAGAATTTTTAATTAACGCATTGGTTTATATCTTAGCTTTCATGTAAATTTTATCTTTCACTTTCCCTGATGAAGGTTGTTGAATACAACCGAAACGTCGGAAAGCGTTTTTTATTGTACACAATTTATATTTCAAACACCAGAGTAACATATATTTTTTATTTGCCAATGGATCCACCTGGTGACAAACCCAGTTTTGATAAGTGACTTGTTTATTTAGATACCCATGCAATATTTACGTTTAGGAGGCATGAATTAAGTTGCTCTTCCGTGATAAATTTGTGTGTCTGTTAGGGCGGTTTGATTTCATCAACATGTTAACTGGCTTATCCAATCTTATTAAAGAAGAATTTCGCACATCAACAACACAGATACTTTAAACTATCACCTGGTTGGGAGTCAATAACTTAACGTGTTTGTACTGTTGTTTTAGCAACGAAGTTGTTCAACTTGTTCGTGCGTGACACAACGAAGCGAGAGCCAGGGTAGATTAGAGTGTGATTTAAGTATGGTGCTCCTTGTCTTTTTTCCTCTTGCACGCGATGGTCAAGTAAGTGCTATTTCTCTAACGTTTCACCGGCGCAACCAATATAAACCCGTTTTGTGATGTCTCTGGCCTTTTCTTGTTGTCGTTGTTTTTTCCTTGCATGGGGGGAATTGTGTTACATCAGCTTACGTTGTAAATTCAATGGCGCTGAATTGTAATTTTCTCGAATTTTGACTGGCGTTCATTCAAAACTGCTACTAGATCCCATATAAATGAAACTGCAAACCTAAACCTCCCTTACTGGACACTCTTTGGTTAAAATATCAGAAGATTTGAAACACTACCCGTCAGCTTTTGCCGCGCTGGATTTGGATTATTTTTGAGTTTTTAACTGATAAGAAAAGTGTCTTTAATTAATCGGGGCTCAGTTCGCTCGGAAAGAACAAGAGATAAAAATAATCACTATGTCTTTTCCAAGGAAGAGTAAATATATGCAATTAAAGTTGAGAAAGATTCACAGCGATGTAAACGTCTGTGTAGCAAGGAGCTGAAAAGTGTGAAATTTCGGATTCTCACGGAGTGAAATATGAGCTTCCGGTGCCATAACCATTTTTCGTGGTTTTCTGCCGTTAAATGAAATATTTCTAAAAACTAACTTGATTCCCTTTAGTTAGTTACCTAGGACTTAAAACTGATAAAGTCTGAGCGAAATCGATTTTTTGACCGTGGCCACATTTTTTTAATTTTCTTTGATTTTTAGGGACATTCACTCTTAATCAATTCATTGGCCGTGTCGGTTGTTGGTAACGGTAAAGTGGTGGAGTTGTAAATCAGGGTAAAATTGAAATAAAAACCATAGAGAACAAAAAAAAAAAAAAAGATGACTGTTTATGGAATGTTGCATCCACGAGCTACATTTTTGGGGGCCGTGGGTTGATTGAATAGACTAGCAAAGTGTCTTTGCGTTGAAGAGCTGGGGCTAGCCTAATACGCCCACGTACACAGGAGACAAGCAAGATAAACAATACGAAACTTTTCGAAACAAAGGCCTGTATTATCTCTGGTTTGTTCCTTGCACCCTTAAAAAAATGGCGGGCCAGCGGATATGCTCATGAGAGAACTAATGCCGCACAGGCGCAGACAGAATGACCCTCTGCTCATAGAATGTGGTACTTTTGGATCAGTCATTGATTTATAATGAAGATTCTCAGGAGTTATTTCGCGATCGTCGCATATATGGCTTTAGTCATCCTGATACTATACAGCAGAATACATCTTGAAAGCCAGATCATTGAAGGTGGAAACAACGACGTCCTCTCGCATCGACCTCCGAATCCCCAAAGACGTGGTTTGCTTATAATCGGACAAGGGCGATCCGGGACGAGTTTTATATCCAAGATGTTTTCAAAAGGTTTGCAGGTAATTCAGTTTAAACCTCTAAAGTTACCTAATTCGGTTACCGTGATGAAGAAGGCTTCTGTTCTTTTGAGAGTTTCAGCCCTCAAAGTTAAGGAGACTGAAAAAAATGCTCGGCATCACAGGGTCATGTAGGCTTGAACAAACAACGATTACAAGAAATTTCCATCCAAATTTCCTCAGTGTCAAAGATTATATTTCGTGTGGAAATATTCTTTTTCTTTTGGAGTTTCTGGCCTTCTCGACACGTTAAGCTGTCAAAATCTACGAAAAATATCCTCTGGCGCCCAAGTTACATATCATTGATGTTGTGGAAACCCAGTCAACTATGTGAGCCGGAATCATGAGAAGTAGACGCTTTCTAAGTCGGCTTTTTAATCATGCAAATGTCCTCGATTTCTGTATGGACAACCCTCTTTTCTCGAGGGTAAACCTTTGAAATATTGCTAAAAGAACGCAAGAAAAATAGCAAATGATTAATTCAATGATATTCTGCGGAGCGAAACCAAATACGAATATTTAATTGAACCATAAAATAAGAGAGTCTAACAGCACTGCTGGATTGTAAAAATCTCGTAACACCGATTTTTGAGACGTCGTTGTTACCCATGTAGCCGTTTCGTCGTTTACCTTCAACGCTAAACGCGATTCTGATCACATGCAGTTTTTGGAATAGTAAGGGCAGACCATTATGAACTAGTAGTAATCAAGGATTATTGAAGTGTGTTCGAAAGTCGAAAGACTTATAAGTAGCTAGGATAGTGTGAGAGAACTCAGCCAGTGAGACTTTTAGGAGTAAAGAATACGCAATAACTGACGAAGTTACTTGTTCGACAAATTGTTTAGAATGACCATAAAAGAAAGCTAAACACAACGTTGTATTCAGAGCAAATTTTAGGTATGATTCTAAAATACACGAAAAAAACTGTAACTGTCACAGTGTTGTCCTTGTCGTTCTCCAGAGCAATGATTTGCGTGGGTTGTGGAAAACCTAATAAAATTTTCAATAGTGTTAGGCATTTACTTCTGTTATTTATCCATCTGAATAATGAAACTAAAAACCAAGGTGGCATGGTAAGTCAATAATGAATCATTAAAAATACCGCCACTGAGGCAGCGAAGAGTAAGAATGTCAATGTATTGCTAAAGCATTGGAGTATACACATATACCTTCTGTTTGGATGCAGATTAATAAAGACAACTTTAAATACACTGTGTTAAGTTGGAGATATGATGCAATTGTTGGAAAAAGTTCAATTAGAGAAGAATTCCTTAGGTTCAAATTATATTAAATGGCTTGCCGTGATTTTCCTGTAACGGGAAAACTTTTAAAGGATCACGATATTTTTATTTACTTGCCCTCAACACTGCACATCTTCACGTAAAAAAAAAAAAATAATAATAATAATAATAATAATAATTAGAAATTTGACCAATGCTTGATTGTCAAGAATCATTTGAAAGGGAGATTGTTGCGTATTTTATGCTTTAATTCAACCCTCCAAGTTGCGACCATTTTAGACCCCATGGCGACTAGGATTTTGGAGCTGGCGACTAACTTGAATCGGAAAATTCCGGACAGAAAAAGATGCTGTGAGCGTTATGAATTCACTTGTAAAATCTAAGTTCATCTGTCATTTGTGATTTTAACCTACTGAAATTGAGACTAAAATGAAATGAAAGTTCAACCGTCTGATTCCAAGAACCCAAGATCGGCAGTATGACAAAGAACAAAGCTACAGTATGCTAATTTTGTTCGCGACAAACTTCGCTCCACTTCACTGAACTTTTGGACGTGATAATTTTGCCTTTGAACACGAGACAATATGCACAAAATTCAAAAAGAAGAGAAACTGTTAAAGCTTTGAAATAGATTAGAGATTTGGAAAGGCCGACAGTGACCGGATTTACAGTGTATTAATTTTGAGAAGTACATTTTGAAACAGCGGAAGCAAAAAAAAAAAAAAAAAAACACGTCCAAAGCAAAACTTGCAAGCGATAAATAGTGCGAACATTTGCCGTATTTAAATTGTTCCATAACCATAAAATATATGATAAACACTGCAATGGAAAGCGACTTCGCAGTTGTAAAGATATCATCCACTTGTGAGAGTGAATTAGAACCTGGATGTGTTTTTTTAAGTCTTGTAAAATGTCACAGTTTTCATCGATACAAAACAATATTCAAGCATATTATTTCGCATTCGATTTGCATGCTTTAACGCTTGAATTGCTTGTAATACTTAAAACACTTCAAGCGTGAACACTTCTGCTCTTGTTAATCCAACTGAAGTTTTCTATTTTCATTATTCAAGCAGAGAACTCGTTTCAACATTTGAGTAAAAGTAAAAGTTTGCGTTAAGTTTTGATCAGTAATGCCGCCACAGCGATGATGTTGATATACGTTAGATAACACTTTCCACCATTTGGTTGCTGCAGTCCATAAGGTATAATTTGTACCATCTACACTTACGTTTTGCTCTGTAAATGTAATTAAAATTCACAATATTCTTGGTTTTGTGAAGTGATGGCTTTTGGTTCAGTTTTCATTTTAAATGGTGGTAATTTCGCACGGACTCGCGCTTTATTTTTTGGCGCGAGGATTTCACAGCCAGATCAGTATGCTTGTGTAAAGAAACTGTTATTGACTGTCTGTTATTGTCTGTTTCTTCTGGTACACTCTTGTGTTAACTGACTTGAATGAGTAATTTTAGCAAACATGGTTAGTGGAGTTCACGAAGACCTGTTAACTCTTCAAAAGAAATTGACTGTGGGAGACGCCAGCTTGTCATTGAAACGGTATGTGGAAGAACTGCAACAGAAATATGAAAGTAAAGTGGAGCAAGGCTCTGGATGTGACTTGAAAGATCAAACTCTAATGAGCGAAGATAACATTGGCTCTGCCTTAATTTCAAAGGAAGAAGTGCTGATAGAAACTGTCTCTTCAATTTAGCATCAATTTTACTTGTAGCTGTCGAGTCGGCCGGCCACATGCTCAGATTGCTTACTGCAGTGGAGCTGTTTCTGAATCCCCAGTATCATGCTAACCACCCGAAATTAACTGAAGCTAAAACGTCCTCAAATTTCTCTGACACCACGTTATTTTCTTTGCTGTTAAGTGACAGTGGACAAAAAGAGTTCAAGCTGAGGCCATGGCAACTTGCAAATTGGGAAAGTGAGGCACATTTCTTGATGTAATGGCAGTAGCAACTGTGCTAAGGCGACCTCTTTTCTCCCTGTATCCCTTATTTGAGTCTAATAACGGGATACGACCACTTTTAAATTGTGTTTTGCAGCCCCGTGTCACAACTGGGAAAGATAGTGGAGCATTCTATATCTTGTGGTCAAGGGAAGTTCTTGATAATCAACCTGGCGTGGCATTCTAGTCCAACCATTTTGTTCCAGTCATTTCCATCTCCCAAATACCCAGCCAGGCATGACTGCCAACAAGGATACGCCTTCCCTTAAAATTAAGGCTTCACCTGCATCAGGCAAGCAAAAAGGAATCTCTAAATTCTTCCAGCCCGCTACACGTTCTACGAAGAGGTCTTCTTTTCAAGCTGGTTTAACATGAGCTAGTGAAAATGTCTGCGTCCCGAGTGAAAAGGTGCCAAATCAGTCAGTTGTTACAATAAGCAAATTTCAAGGTTCTTGGAAAGTCGAATTCCCATGGGTTATTTACGATGTTGGCTCCAACACTATGTTCTGTGATTTCTGCCAGAAGCCTGCAGCAAAAATTGCTGGTAAAACTGATTTAAGTTTCAGGTTCAAAAACATTCAAGAAGGAGACACTGAAGAAGCATGGTGAAAGCCACAGTCATTTTCATGCACCTGACCTTGTAATTAATGAACAACGCCCAGTGACACAAGGACCTCTGTTCAAAGGTCTCAAGAAAGCTGCTGAGAAGGTGGAGGAATAAGCATTTAACGAAGTGTCGGTAAAAATAAGCACTGCCTACTTCATTGCCAAGGAAGAGCTGCCATTCACAAAGTTTCCTGGTCTACTTCAGTGGCATTAAAATCAGCAACACCTATGCAAATGACACAAAATGAGCAGAAATGGTCTCAACTGTTGCCACTCTAATAAAGGAGGAAAATGCCTTTAAACTAAAAAATGAGGCAAGGTACATTTCTGTTATGATTGATGGTGCGACAGATACCTCCAGCACAGAAAATGAAACTGTTTATGCAAGATGTGTAAATGATGGTCGACCAGTTAACCTTCTGGTGGGACACACACCTGTGGAGCATGCTCATTCAGATGGTAAGTATGACGTCAGTTGAAGTAGAACAATGAAGCAATAGGTGGGCCATGTAAAATTGTAAGACAAAGCTTATCATAATAAAATTGATTTTAGAACCTTTAAAAAGAAAAAAAGGTAATAGTTTAATTTCAGTTATTAAACATAGGAGTTGGATGTAAGACTTTTCCAAAGAAAATTTGTATCTCATATACTCTATCCTTGTCAGGTCTTGTGCAGGTTGTTGATGGCTGTTTTAAAGGCCTTGGTTCCTGGCTATGGAAGAAAAGCATGAAAGGATTTGGTGCAGATGATGCATCAGTAAATCTGGGAAAACGACAAGGTGTGGCAGCTATTCTGAAAAGAGAAATCTTTCACCTGGTTGATATCCACTTCCTGCCACATGGGCTGGAACTCTCAATGCTTGAAATGCAACGAGAATGTGAATTTGTTCAGAATGTGTATGATATTTTGCACCCGGTGTGGAAAACATACCATTGTAGCCGGAAACTTGGGCGAGATTTAGATGCATTAGGGAGAGCGCTTGGACTGGATGTTCTTAAGCCTAGACCTGTGAAAGGCTCCAGGTGGCTTTCTCATGTCAGTGGAGCTCTACAAGTGTTCATTAAGCCCCAGAAGGGTGGAAACGTGTCCTGTGATCCAGCACAGTATGCCGCCGTCCCTACGCACTTGGAACACCGTGCGACAACATCAACTAAATCAAAGGTGAAAGGGAGAGCCAAATTCATCACCAAGGCCATGAAAACAGTGTCTTTTGTATGCTTTTGCCATTTTGTTGCTGACTTGTTTGACGTTCTTAGCAAGCTCAGTGTTCAGTTTCAGCGAAATGAGCTCATCCTATCATGTGCTGTATCTCTTTGGTAGGAGACTGTCTCAAACATCACTCTCCTTTCTAAGCGACCTGTTCCGGGAGGAAGACTTCACACTTTCATGAGTATCTTACAGGCTTGTAAAGGTCCTTTCATGTTTCAGGGCATCATTCTGTCTGGAGATGCCAGCGGTCTAACTCCTGTTGAAATCACTCACACAAATGGTGTAGGGACCCAGATAAAAAGAACTACAGATCTCTGTTTATCTGGATTGAAGCAAAGATTTGATGTCATGCTGCAAACATCTGACATCAACAAAACTGCACTGGCACCTTGTGGTTCAAACCAAGCTATTACGGGCTTTTTGGTCTTGCATGGCCTTCAAATCGATGTGACCTCATGGATTTTGGGCAAAAGCCAATTGAGTTCCTTGACAAGTGGTTTCAGCCAGTGCTTGAGAGTAAGGGTTGCTGCATCCCAGCCATAGCACCCCAGTGGGTATCTTTAAAGATCTTAGTCAGCACCCAGTTTAAAGACAAAAGCTATGAAGATTTATGGGCCATTTTTCTCACAAAGACACCCTACAAAGAAGATCTAAAGGATGTTCTTCACCTGGTGGAGATTCTGTTAGTCCTTCCCACCTCTGCTGCACAATGTGAAAGGGCCATTTCAGCCCTGAACAGAATCAAAACTGATTCCCACTCCTGTTTGGGTGGTCAAACACTGGAAGAATTGATGAGAATCTCACTGGAGGGCCTTTCACTCGCAAACTTTGACCCTTAACCTGCTGTAAATGCCTGGTTTCAGACGTCGAAAAGAGTACGAAGGCCCTTTCTTAAATCTTGAACTCCATGTGTCTGTTTGGATCAACTGCAGTGTATGGTTTACAAGGGATTGTCCCAGCTTTAACTGTTTGAAATGTTCTAGTCATTCTTTAATGACTATCAAAAAGTGAGTGATTATTAATCAATACAACGTTTGTCTGAGGACATCTGTGTTTACATCTGAAACCATTATCGATTGTAAAAGATGTATTAAAAGTGAAAGCCAATGTGAAATGTGTGAATGGAACTGTGATCAATTCATAATCAATACTGTGGCTTCATGTAAATTTTAGCTGATGATCTGATGGTTCTTTTTATATGATCTTCAACAATAAAATATTATGTGATTCACTTTTCATTGAACTACTTCAATTCACTTATTGGCTCAAGGATAGCACTTTAATCAGTTATTATTACTGTATATATATTTATTAGTTAATTCTGATTAATTAACTAATTTGCATATTTTGGCGACTAAAAAAATTCACTGGCGACCAAGGAAAAATGTTCAGTGGCCAAATGGCCACTAAGGAAAAAAGTTAACTTCGAGGGTTGTCTATTATTCAACGAAAAGTTTTTTCAGGAAAGGGTTTGATCCTGAACTCCGATGAGAAATTTATTTAGTTGCATATAGTTTTTGAAACGGAGTGTGGTGCTTGTTTACATGCACAGAATGAAATAGGAAGGGTTTTTTGGCCTGTAATAGCAAACATGTTTGCTTCAATTGCCTTTTTGGCTCCTTTGCGGGTTTATCGTGTCGTGTGAATATTAGCGGAGCTCCGCGCGCGCCAAAGGCAAGCGCGAGCGGAGCAACACAAAAAATTGGGGTTTTACAGCCATGACGTCATCGGCCGTACGTACGTCCACCCCTTCATGTATGCCAATGTGACCCGTATCATGCTAGTTTATAGCATACATCTCCATGTTTTGATCAATTGGCACCTGTCAAAACAAGGTATCCAATGACAAGTATCACGTGACAACATCGCGAGTTTTTTCCAAGATTGTAAAGTTAAGAAAATGGAAAAGAGTTATGGTAGATTCATTGGCCCAAATGATCCTCTTTACCAACTTTTACGGCATGATATGTTGCTTAATTTGAGCTATTGCCGTTTCCAATTATGGGATCATAATTAGCAATGGCGGACAGTGCTAATCAGTGAGTAGCAAGTGACCAGCATGGTTTTTAATGGCGTTATAGAGCCAGAAATCGACATATATTGCCTTCTTAGCACGCAATAAGGAATTCTGTTTACGCGAAAGATCACTGAAAAGTGCAACGTTTTGAAATCGTCTGTTTATAGAATTTAGAAAAAAAAAGACTTTTAAGGAAAGACAAAGCGTAGGAGAGAAGCACGCTAGACGCCGTCCAAGTAAGCTGAATATTCGGCAAAATAGTCATCATACAAAGTTTAAATGCATATGCATCCACAATGTATGACAGTGCGGATTGTATTTAAGAAATAAAGGAGCATACCAAATACCAGCTGTAAATCACACGTGTTGTGTTCTTGAGAGAAAGAGAAAACTTTTTCAAGTTGGCCACGCAGACATACTTGCGTTACAGTAAGTGCATGTAACACAATTTAAACAATAAAGAACATAATGACTCAGTTTTTGGTGGAATCACCTTCATGGTTTGCAATTTCACAACACAATGAACCTAAAACGATGATTTAAGGCAGTTGGCACGATTAACAGAAGAAAATGTAGTCATTTCAACGGTTAACAACGAATAACGTTCAAGTCACCATCTATTGTTTCCATTGTGTCTTCCTTTTAACCGTTGAAACTATCTGTTAATCGTTGAGATGAGAGATAGATAGTTTATTTAAAAATCACATTGCAGCTACAAAAGCTGAATTAAGTAATTTTTTACAAGTCTTGGAAAAATTAAGAACTATTTACATGAATTTTGTATAATATAATAATGTAACCTAGATCTCGAATGTATAGTTTTCTACATTAGAGACTAGATGAATCTTATATATATATAGAAGTAAATGGATATGAAATATTTATAAGAATTTGATAAAAAAAAAAAACCTAAGTCTGAATTCAATTTATGGCAGCAGTCATAAAAATATCGTTTGAAACCAAATCTAATTATTACATTTGCGAGCCATGGCAAAGATGAACGTGTTTTTGGTTCGATTTGTTTTCAAATGTGGGATGGCGAAAGGGCGATGGCTTCTCAGATTATATTTGGGTTCGTTCCTAGGAGGCAGCAAGCTATTTAATTTGTGACCAGTATCAGAGCAAATCTGGTCGAATAACTTACTGCACAAAAGACTGTGGTGTTGGGTAATAGGCGTTATGCCCAACAAGCCGCAAGCACTTATGTAGCCCGTGCGGGGCAAAATTATCGATAGCGCCCTTTTATCGATACGCACGAGCTCATTCTTCAAGTACTGCGGCAGGGCGTTATAGAAAACGGGCACAGCATAGTCTACCCCGGAACGAACACAAGCTTTATAGAGAATAACTAGATCTGAGGGGGGCACTCGCGCTCTTTTAAGTTGAACCAGGAAATACAATTTTTTACTGGCCTTCTTAATGATCTCATTTGCATGCGCGTTCCATGTGAGATTGTCACCGATAGTTAACCCTAACAATTTAGCGTTCTTAACAACCTCGAGCTCTTTGCCGTCAATAGTTATGGCGTCAAAGCACTCGGGATCCCGAGCAAAAGAAATACGCATCTTTTTGCACTTGTCAGGATTAAGGACAACTCTGCTTAATCGTTGTTTTATTGAATGGTTGGCGTTAAGTTGTCTTCGTAATGATCCTCTAACATAGACCACGGTTAAAAACTTATCCTAAGCCCGAGAGTTGCAAAACATCTGGAACCTGGCGGGATTTCTCGTTGACGTTTCTTCGGGATTTGATAATTAAAATCAGGAACCCATTACCCGGAGCCTCCATCTTCCATATTAACCCTCTGAATCAACCCTGTCCCGTATCTTTCTATTTTTAGAAGCACCTCGCAGGGGAGCTTTACTGGGTGTTTTCACAATAGCTGATCATAACAGACCTATGGTCAGCCATTTATTACGTCACATACGTATGTTCTCAGTCACATACGTCAAAATGTAGTAGTTCTAAAAATAGAAAGATACGGGACAGGGTTGACTCAAGGGTACAATACAGATGGAAGCTCCGGGTAATGGGCTCCTGTTAAAATGGAGTGCTTAACACCGCACAGTCAAATAATACTACTTATTGCATTTGCAGCCTCCCTCTGTGGGAAGAAAGTTTCTTTGAATTCTCTTGAATGAAAAACATGCTCATAGCCTTGCAACCAATCCATAACTAAGCGACTACAATAAGTGGAGTAATCAACAACCTTCCGAACTGTCATACACGCAATTGTCTCCATTTTGTAACAAACGTTAAGGGTACCTTTTTGTCCCAAAAACCCTCACGCAGCAGTCCAGTAAGATTCAAACTACACCAGTATAGAGATTCTCACAAGATCTACATATCAAACTGTCCATGGTCATTGAAACTCTTTGAATTTGATTACATTCATGAAAATATGAATTATACAATCTTGGACAAAATTCTTGGGAAAAATTCTATCTTAAGCATCATTTGCCACTCACTGGAAAAATACATTGGTCCTTCCCCCCTCTCCCCATACCAATGTTGATATTGTGCTGCAAAATACTGTGCAAGCCTTTGGTCGTTTTTTCAACCAACATTGGAATGAGGGGAGGGGGGAAAGTAGGAAGAATTTAATGTTTATCACACAGACAATTAGAGCGTCACATTTCCCCAACGAGTTTTGTCCAAGATTGTAGCATTAGCCAAGAGCTCTATCTTTATTAACTAACATTAGTCACTTATTTTCTCCTTTTATTTACCATTATTTGTCACATTAATTGTCTTTAACCATTAATTAGTTACTTACGTTACTTATAAAAAGTTCGAATTTGTACTTAACAGCCACGTCTTAAGATGTATGTTGAGGCATACGAAACTTTCAGTAAATAATTTCAAACAATGCGGTTGTTTATAGTGTTTTTCACTGCTGTTTGCGTCCTATTTTTGATTAAGCTAAGATGGCCAAAGAAAAAGAATATATACGACATGGTTTATATGGACAGACGGGTTACACCACCTCCATATAAACAGGGTCTCAATCGAGTTTTATATGGAGTAACCATGGTGGACCAATGGGTGGCTGGTAATCAACGAAAACATCTCGAGTTCGCTTTGCGATGAAAGCGCTTACTTTTCACCCATACGTATTTCCATGTGAAAACATCTCCTGATGTACTTGAAGTGCTTAAACTGCTGACATGGATTTAACAGTGACATCATCAAATTCTAAAATCAGAATCGCAAGGTGTTTTAGTTTTTTTTTTTTTTTTTTAATCAAGAGTTGGTTGAAGATGACCTAGAAATAAATCTTTTTATTTACGTTTCCAGCTCCATGACGTCCTTTCTTTCTAAAATAAAAAAAATTTGAATTTCCGAATTGTCACCTTGCTTGGCACCATGATATAAAGTTGATTGGTTGAAAAAAATGTCTATGCTTATAAAACTCAGCAGTCTGAGCGTTTCAAGTAGAATAGGAGATCTCTTCATACACATATATTTTATCTCATGAGCAAAAAGTGAGCACTTTCATCGCTAAGTGAATTCCAGATGTTCGTGTTGATTTCTGGCCGCCATATTGGTGCACAAAGGTGGTGCAACAGCATGGCGGCTCCATAAAAAACCCAGGTCCTAGAATAGTAATATGCGATGGGTGCGATGGGTGTGATAACCTGTTGGCTAAACGATGTAGACTGTGCATGCTTGGTTTGAGACTTCTGGATGTTGGCGGCGCCCGGTCATGATTGCTGCTGCGGTCTGTATCATACCAGTTGTACGGTTATGCTGATCGTGATTTAGAAATAAGAGCCGCTGGCGTTCAGTAGTTTAAAGAGAGCATGAAAAGAGGTTCATAAAAAGAATATGGATAGGTCATGGCTGAAAATTTTAACAGTGATGCTTATGGGAGGAATATGGGCTAGTCAGATAATGATACAAGCTGTGGCAGAAGCAATGAATTTTAGCGGAGCTCCAGGTGCCGAATGCGCGCACTCGGAGCACCGTATTGTAGACATAGGACACATAGGGGACATGAATTATGTTGCAACTTTCATAACTGAAATAAATGATGAAGAAACCAAGCTGATGATGCAACTACCGTACCTCCCGATTTAGAATCAGCCCAACAGCTTTTCCCCTTGGTGGCCAAATTTAAAGAGTTATATTGTTTAAAAGTAATTGCCTCAAAGATTGAAGGACTTTGAATAGGGTCTTTCAAGAACAATGAAACTTCGACTCTAGGAATTAAATGGGAAATGGCCCAAGAACCAATAAAGGCCCTTGAAGCGTTTTTACTTATGATAAAACATGCAGCTCATGAAAAATTTCTCCAAGAATCTCGACAATATAAAAAAAGTTGATTATCATCTGGTCCTTGAGGGAGCTTTCTATTTATGGAAAGGTCACCTTAATTAAATCACCCCTTATACCAAAGATCTTTTTTTTTTTACGAGTGGATGCGCGCATGCGCAGGAACGAGTATCGTGATGGGGGAAAAGAGCGTTAAATCCTGTTAGCAAAATGAATTATCATGTGGTATTCAAAAGAGGAATGGCACGAGTATAAGTGATGTTCGGAAGAGAAGAAAAGGAATGGCGCGAGAGATACATGGTTTATTTATTTCACGCTACTTACATAAAATTAACATAGAAAGAAGAGTATAGTCACTACACATGATTACAAGATAAAATAATTACAGTGCGAGTTATAAAATGAGTATGATGGTCAAAGTAGCGAAGGCTTTCTAGTTGACCACCACAACTGGAGTATGATGGAGTGTAGAGAAATGTTTACACATCGGCTTTTTACCGACTTTTTTATGGTAAAAAGTTAGGTTAGAAGAACTGGGATTGATGGACTTGCTTTAATACAGTACCATGCTACCACGGCCGGCAGTTCAAACTTTGCAAATATTAGTCTGACGCCTTTCATTCGGGTTGTGCTTCGTAATCACTTCATTCTTCATCAACAAATTATGCGGTGAGTTTTCTTTCAAAAAAACTTTTGTCTAAAGCTTAAGCTACTTTTGGTCTTAAATTGTACGTTCCCTTCCTAAATTAGTTAAGTATATTCGTGAATTTTAAACAAAAGAAGTTTCTTAAATTAAGAATTCTGTTCTTCGTGAAACCTACCGCAGATTTTCCGGACGAGCCGAGGCGCCATTGTCTTTTCAGTTCGGGGGGCTTGATCCACAGACAAAGTAATTACAGTGAGGGAGCTTTTACGGTCGATGAGACGTTGGTTAACTGACTCGAGATGTCAGCGAACTGATAGTTGGCAAAACGACTAGTTAGTGACAAGAAGGAGGCAAGTTGCATGTTTCCAACAGAATTAATTAAGCTTAGTTCTTCGAATTTGCAAGAGTCGCTTGTCGCGGAAACCAGTAGGGCTTTATAATAAGACTAATGGCTGTTAGGAAGAATGTTAGCTAGATCGTACGTAAGAAATTGTCGCTCAATATTCATATTTAACAGTTAAAGATCTGTATGCATTTAATCGAAGTTTATATTTCTTTGATCATCAAACCAATGTACTACGCAGATAACCTAGCTGAGCAGTATAACAAAACAAACAGCTGTCAAAATTGAGTCAAACATTCCTATGTGTGATACCGGTGTCTGTCTTTTTTAAATTAAAGTTCTAAGCATAAGAAATCGCCAGTTGTATGTTTGAACTGTGTTATTCAAATTATGATAAGCTCAGCATCAATAAGCATAAGCATACGGGTTACCTGCTTCTGTTGAGAAGACATCGATGTCCGATGATTTAGAATTAAACCCAGGTCCCTCAAAGGGGTGTTGTCAAATGAATCCTTGGACATCATTATTATGATGAAGATTAGCTGAAAACGAAATGAGACTATTATTTTGATGTTCATGGCAGAGGCGACTGTTTTATTTAGAGTTGTTTC